>NC_051218.1:2900000-3182500 GCF_015220715.1 Pygocentrus nattereri
AGGAATCCTAGCTGTAATCATTACAGCCCTGTTCTCATTGTTATGACTCACAGCCTCAGCGGCGGTGGTTAGTTTGGGCTGCGAGCCGCTCAGAACGGGCTGCTGCGCGTAAACAGGCTCAGAGTTCCGCCCTTAACCAGCTGAGAGCCGGAGCCGCTCATTCCTCAGCAGCCGCCGCCGCCGCCGCGGCACCGTCCACCTACACCCGAGGGCACCGCGCGCTCGCGCTCTGCTTTATTCCTGTCACTTGCGCTTGAAAATCCCTCTATTGTATCAATCAAGCAGATGGTTAGCAGGAAATATCGCCGAGCCCGGCTGACCGAGACTAATTTCTGCTTGCTTTGCGCGAGAAGCGCGATTGTTTTGCGCTTTACCAAATGCAGCAGCCCAGCTGGTTAGGCGGCTGAATTAAAGGCCGTTAGAGACATTAAAGACGCATCTATGAGATTTTATGGCCACATCAATGTGTGCTCACACCTACTAGTGCACCCCCCCCCCCAAACACACACACACACACACACACACACACACACACACACACACACACACACACACACACACACACACACACGTTGGTCCTGTTTGGCTTAAACGAAAGAGTTTGGTTTGGACACGAATACATGAAATAAACACGGTTAATATAAACATTCTATTCATTTCAAATGTAACATAGAAACGTGCAATAAATAAAATGACACGAGTATAAATATAAATATGAGAACAACAGTAATGCTGATGTGCATTATTATTATTATTATTATTATTAGTAGTAGTAGTAGTAGTAGTAGTATTTATTTGTTTGCTGTTTGCTGGTATTTGTGTTACTGTTGTTATGTTTTATGAATTATACATATCGAATAATTAGTCATTCCTTTTTATTTTAGTTCTGTGTATACAAATAAATTATAGTTATTATCACTACAAAATCATTTTAAAAGTAATAAAAGTCATAACAAATAATACTATATGTAAACAATATAATAATAATAATAATAATAATAATAATAGTAATGTATTAATAATAGTAGAAAAAAGCATATTATACACACACATATGTACACAGTGTAATCTAAATTGTAATATTTGTTTTAAATGTATGTGCATATTAATAATTGCCAATAATAACAATAATAATTATTATTATAATTATAATTATAATTATTATTATTGTTGTTGTTGTTGTTGCTGTTGTTATCATTATTATTCGTTTGTTTTGTTTTAACTTAACATTTTACTGGTGCTCCAGAGAAGCTTTAACACCTTAAGCCTGCGCTTCCAGCAGCAGCATCTGTTTCTGTCCGCTGAGGAGATTAGCGGCGCTGCGGAATACAGAGCAGCGCTGACAGGCATTAAATCGATATTAACTCCGCATTAAACATGAGCGCAGGAGAAAACCCCGCTCAGCGCACAAAGCGCGGCTCTGTGATCTGCTCTGCTGCACCTGTTCCTCTCAGACCGAGCCTCCCTCTATAAACATGCCGGCTCTGCCTCCCTCTATAAACATGCCGGCTCTGCCTCCCTCTATAAACATGCCGGCTCTGCCTCCCTCTATAAACACGCCGGCTCTGCCTCCCTCTATAAACACGCCGGCTCTGCCTCCCTCTATAAACACGCCGGCTCTGCCTCCCTCTATAAACACGCCGGCTCTGCCTCCCTCTATAAACACGCCGGCTCTGCCTCCCTCTATAAACACGCCGGCTCTGCCTCCCTCTATAAACACGCCGGCTCTGCCTCCCTCTATAAACACGCCGGCTCTGCCTCCCTCTATAAACACGCCGGCTCAGCCTCCCTCTATAAACACGCCGGCTCTGCCTCCCTCTATAAACACGCCGGCTCTGCCTCCCTCTATAAACACGCCGGCTCTGCCTCCCTCTATAAACACGCCGGCTCTGCCTCCCTCTATAAACACGCCGGCTCTGCTGCTCTCTATAAACACGCCGGCTCTGCTGCTCTCTATAAACACACGGGCTCTGCTGCTCTCTATAAACACACCGGCTCTGCTGCTCTCTATAAACACACGGGCTCTGCTGCTCTCTATAAACACACCGGCTCTGCTGCTCTCTATAAACACACGGGCTCTGCTGCTCTCTATAAACACACCGACTCTGCTGCTCTCTATAAACACACGGGCTCTGCTGCTCTCTATAAACACACCGACTCTGCTGCTCTCTATAAACACACGGGCTCTGCTGCTCTCTATAAACACACAGGCTCTGCTGCTCTCTATAAACACACCGGCTCTGCTGCTCTCTATAAACACACCGACTCTGCTGCTCTCTATAAACACACGGGATCTGCTGCTCTCTATAAACACACGGGCTCTGCTGCTCTCTATAAACACACGGGCTCTGCTGCTCTCTATAAACACACGGGCTCTACTGCTCTCTATAAACTCACCGGCTCTGCTGCTCTCTATAAACACACGGGCTCTGCTGCTCTCTATAAACACACGGGCTCTACTGCTCTCTATAAACTCACCGGCTCTGCTGCTCTCTATAAACACACCGGCTCTGCTGCTCTCTATAAACACACCGGCTCTGCTGCTCTCTATAAACACACCGGCTCTGCCTCCCTCTATAAACACACCGGCTCTGCTGCTCTCTATAAACACACCGGCTCTTCTGCTCTCTATAAACACACCGACTCTGCTGCTCTCTATAAACACACCGGCTCTTCTGCTCTCTATAAACACACCGGCTCTTCTGCTCTCTATAAACACACCGGCTCTGCCTCCCTCTATAAACACACCGGCTCTGCTGCTCTCTATAAACACACCGGCTCTTCTGCTCTCTATAAACACACCGACTCTGCTGCTCTCTATAAACACACCGGCTCTTCTGCTCTCTATAAACACACCGGCTCTTCTGCTCTCTATAAACTCACCGGCTCTGCTGCTCTCTATAAACACACGGGCTCTGCTCCTCTCTATAAACACACCGGCTCTGCTGCTCTCTATAAACACACCGGCTCTGCTGCTCTCTATAAACACACCGGCTCTTCTGCTCTCTATAAACACACCGGCTCTGCTGCTCTCTATAAACACACGGGCTCTGCTGCTCTCTATAAACACACCGACTCTGCTGCTCTCTATAAACACACAGGCTCTGCTGCTCTCTATAAACACACAGGCTCTGCTGCTCTCTATAAACACACCGGCTCTGCTGCTCTCTATAAACACACCGACTCTGCTGCTCTCTATAAACACACGGGCTCTGCTGCTCTCTATAAACTCACCGGCTCTGCTGCTCTCTATAAACACACCGGCTCTGCTGCTCTCTATAAACACACCGGCTCTGCTGCTCTCTATAAACACACCGGCTCTGCTGCTCTCTATAAACACACCGGCTCTGCTGCTCTCTATAAACACACCGGCTCTGCCTCCCTCTATAAACACACCGACTCTGCTGCTCTCTATAAACACACAGGCTCTGCTGCTCTCTATAAACACACAGGCTCTGCTGCTCTCTATAAACACACCGGCTCTGCTGCTCTCTATAAACACACCGACTCTGCTGCTCTCTATAAACACACGGGCTCTGCTGCTCTCTATAAACTCACCGGCTCTGCTGCTCTCTATAAACACACCGGCTCTGCTGCTCTCTATAAACACACCGGCTCTGCTGCTCTCTATAAACACACCGGCTCTGCTGCTCTCTATAAACACACCGGCTCTGCTGCTCTCTATAAACACACCGGCTCTGCCTCCCTCTATAAACTCACCGGCTCTGCTGCTCTCTATAAACACACAGGATCTGCTGCTTTCTATAAACACACGGGCTCTGCTGCTCTCTATAAACACACGGGCTCTGCTGCTCTCTATAAACACACGGGCTCTGCTGCTCTCTATAAACTCACCGGCTCTGCTGCTCTCTATAAACACACCGGCTCTGCTGCTCTCTATAAACACACCGGCTCTGCCTCCCTCTATAAACACACCGGCTCTGCTGCTCTCTATAAACACACCGGCTCTTCTGCTCTCTATAAACACACAGGCTCTGCTGCTCTCTATAAACACACAGGCTCTGCTGCTCTCTATAAACACACCGGCTCTGCTGCTCTCTATAAACACACCGACTCTGCTGCTCTCTATAAACACACGGGATCTGCTGCTCTCTATAAACACACGGGCTCTGCTGCTCTCTATAAACACACCGGCTCTGCTGCTCTCTATAAACTCACCGGCTCTGCTGCTCTCTATAAACACATGGGTTCTGCTGCTCTCTATAAACACACCGGCTCTGCTGCTCTCTATAAACACACCGGCTCTGCTGCTCTCTATAAACACACCGGCTCTGCTGCTCTCTATAAACTCACCGGCTCTGCTGCTCTCTATAAACTCATCGGCTCTGCTGCTCTCTATAAACACACGGGCTCTGCTGCTCTCTATAAACACACCGGCTCTGCTGCTCTCTATAAACACACGGGCTCTGCTGCTCTCTATAAACTCACGGGCTCTGCTGCTCTCTATAAACTCACCGGCTCTGCTGCTCTCTATAAACTCACCGGCTCTGCTGCTCTCTATAAACACACGGGCTCTACTGCTCTCTATAAACTCACCGGCTCTGCTGCTCTCTATAAACACATGGGTTCTGCTGCTCTCTATAAACACACCGGCTCTGCTGCTCTCTATAAACACACCGGCTCTGCTGCTCTCTATAAACACACCGGCTCTGCTGCTCTCTATAAACACACCGGCTCTGCTGCTCTCTATAAACACACGGGCTCTGCTGCTCTCTATAAACACACCGACTCTGCTGCTCTCTATAAACACACAGGCTCTGCTGCTCTCTATAAACACACAGGCTCTGCTGCTCTCTATAAACACACCGGCTCTGCTGCTCTCTATAAACACACCGACTCTGCTGCTCTCTATAAACACACGGGCTCTGCTGCTCTCTATAAACTCACCGGCTCTGCTGCTCTCTATAAACACACCGGCTCTGCTGCTCTCTATAAACACACCGGCTCTGCTGCTCTCTATAAACACACCGGCTCTGCTGCTCTCTATAAACACACCGGCTCTGCTGCTCTCTATAAACACACCGGCTCTGCCTCCCTCTATAAACACACCGACTCTGCTGCTCTCTATAAACACACAGGCTCTGCTGCTCTCTATAAACACACAGGCTCTGCTGCTCTCTATAAACACACCGGCTCTGCTGCTCTCTATAAACACACCGACTCTGCTGCTCTCTATAAACACACGGGCTCTGCTGCTCTCTATAAACTCACCGGCTCTGCTGCTCTCTATAAACACACCGGCTCTGCTGCTCTCTATAAACACACCGGCTCTGCTGCTCTCTATAAACACACCGGCTCTGCTGCTCTCTATAAACACACCGGCTCTGCTGCTCTCTATAAACACACCGGCTCTGCCTCCCTCTATAAACTCACCGGCTCTGCTGCTCTCTATAAACACACAGGATCTGCTGCTTTCTATAAACACACGGGCTCTGCTGCTCTCTATAAACACACGGGCTCTGCTGCTCTCTATAAACACACGGGCTCTGCTGCTCTCTATAAACTCACCGGCTCTGCTGCTCTCTATAAACACACCGGCTCTGCTGCTCTCTATAAACACACCGGCTCTGCTCCCTCTATAAACACACCGGCTCTGCTGCTCTCTATAAACACACCGGCTCTGCTGCTCTCTATAAACACACAGGCTCTGCTGCTCTCTATAAACACACAGGCTCTGCTGCTCTCTATAAACACACCGGCTCTGCTGCTCTCTATAAACACACCGACTCTGCTGCTCTCTATAAACACACGGGATCTGCTGCTCTCTATAAACATACGGGCTCTGCTGCTCTCTATAAACACACCGGCTCTGCTGCTCTCTATAAACTCACCGGCTCTGCTGCTCTCTATAAACACATGGGTTCTGCTGCTCTCTATAAACACACCGGCTCTGCTGCTCTCTATAAACACACCGGCTCTGCTGCTCTCTATAAACACACCGGCTCTGCTGCTCTCTATAAACTCACCGGCTCTGCTGCTCTCTATAAACTCACCGGCTCTGCTGCTCTCTATAAACACACGGGCTCTGCTGCTCTCTATAAACACACCGGCTCTGCTGCTCTCTATAAACACACGGGCTCTGCTGCTCTCTATAAACTCACGGGCTCTGCTGCTCTCTATAAACTCACCGGCTCTGCTGCTCTCTATAAACACACCGGCTCTGCTGCTCTCTATAAACACACGGGCTCTACTGCTCTCTATAAACTCACCGGCTCTGCTGCTCTCTATAAACACATGGGTTCTGCTGCTCTCTATAAACACACCGGCTCTGCTGCTCTCTATAAACACACCGGCTCTGCTGCTCTCTATAAACACACCGGCTCTGCTGCTCTCTATAAACACACCGACTCTGCTGCTCTCTATAAACACACGGGCTCTGCTGCTCTCTATAAACTCACGGGCTCTGCTGCTCTCTATAAACTCACCGGCTCTGCTGCTCTCTATAAACTCACCGGCTCTGCTGCTCTCTATAAACTCACTGGCTCTGCTGCTCTCTATAAACACATGGGCTCTGCTGATCTCTATAAACACACGGGCTCTGCTGCTCTCTATAAACACACCGGCTCTGCTGCTCTCTATAAACTCACGGGCTCTGCTGCTCTCTATAAACTCACGGGCTCTGCTGCTCTCTATAAACTCACCGGCTCTGCTGCTCTCTATAAACTCACCGGCTCTGCTGCTCTCTATAAAAACACCGGCTCTGCTGCTCTCTATAAACACACCGGCTCTGCTGCTCTCTATAAACACACAGGCTCTGCTGCTCTCTATAAACACACCGACTCTGCTGCTCTCTATAAACACACAGGCTCTGCTGCTCTCTATAAACACACAGGCTCTGCTGCTCTCTATAAACACACCGACTCTGCTGCTCTCTATAAACACACGGGATCTGCTGCTCTCTATAAACACACGGGATCTGCTGCTCTCTATAAAAAAACGGGCTCTGCTGCTCTCTATAAACACACGGGCTCTGCTGCTCTCTATAAACTCACCGGCTCTGCTGCTCTCTATAAACACACGGGCTCTGCTGCTCTCTATAAACACACGGGATCTGCTGCTTTCTATAAACACACGGGCTCTGCTGCTCTCTATAAACACACGGGCTCTGCTGCTCTCTATAAACTCACGGGCTCTGCTGCTCTCTATAAACTCACCGGCTCTGCTGCTCTCTATAAACACACGGGCTCTGCTGCTCTCTATAAACACACGGGCTCTACTGCTCTCTATAAACTCACCGGCTCTGCTGCTCTCTATAAACTCACCGGCTCTGCTGCTCTCTATAAACACACGGGCTCTGCTGATCTCTATAAACACACGGGCTCTGCTGCTCTCTATAAACACACCGGCTCTGCTGCTCTCTATAAACTCACGGGCTCTGCTGCTCTCTATAAACTCACCGGCTCTGCTGCTCTCTATAAACTCACCGGCTCTGCTGCTCTCTATAAAAACACCGGCTCTGCTGCTCTCTATAAACACACAGGCTCTGCTGCTCTCTATAAACACACAGGCTCTGCTGCTCTCTATAAACACACCGACTCTGCTGCTCTCTATAAACACACGGGATCTGCTGCTCTCTATAAACACACGGGATCTGCTGCTCTCTATAAACACACGGGCTCTGCTGCTCTCTATAAACTCACGGGCTCTGCTGCTCTCTATAAACTCACCGGCTCTGCTGCTCTCTATAAACACACGGGCTCTGCTGCTCTCTATAAACACACGGGATCTGCTGCTTTCTATAAACACACGGGCTCTGCTGCTCTCTATAAACACACGGGCTCTGCTGCTCTCTATAAACTCACGGGCTCTGCTGCTCTCTATAAACTCACCGGCTCTGCTGCTCTCTATAAACACACGGGCTCTGCTGCTCTCTATAAACTCACCGGCTCTGCTGCTCTCTATAAACTCACCGGCTCTGCTGCTCTCTATAAACACACGGGCTCTACTGCTCTCTATAAACTCACCGGCTCTGCTGCTCTCTATAAACACACGGCCTCTGCTGCTCTCTATAAACACACCGGCTCTGCTGCTCTCTATAAACACACCGGCTCTGCTGCTCTCTATAAACACACCGGCTCTGCTGCTCTCTATAAACACACCGGCTCTGCTGCTCTCTATAAACACACCGACTCTGCTGCTCTCTATAAACTCACCGGCTCTGCTGCTCTCTATAAACACACGGGCTCTGCTGCTCTCTATAAACACACCGGCTCTGCTGCTCTCTATAAACACACGGGCTCTGCTGCTCTCTATAAACTCACGGGCTCTGCTGCTCTCTATAAACTCACCGGCTCTGCTGCTCTCTATAAACTCACCGGCTCTGCTGCTCTCTATAAACTCACCTTGCTCTGCTGCTCTCTATAAACACACGGGCTCTGCTGATCTCTATAAACACACGGGCTCTGCTGCTCTCTATAAACACACCGGCTCTGCTGCTCTCTATAAACTCACGGGCTCTGCTGCTCTCTATAAACTCACGGGCTCTGCTGCTCTCTATAAACTCACCGGCTCTGCTGCTCTCTATAAACTCACCGGCTCTGCTGCTCTCTATAAAAACACCGGCTCTGCTGCTCTCTATAAACACACCGGCTCTGCTGCTCTCTATAAACACACAGGCTCTGCTGCTCTCTATAAACACACCGACTCTGCTGCTCTCTATAAACACACAGGCTCTGCTGCTCTCTATAAACACACAGGCTCTGCTGCTCTCTATAAACACACCGACTCTGCTGCTCTCTATAAACACACGGGATCTGCTGCTCTCTATAAACACACGGGATCTGCTGCTCTCTATAAACACACGGGCTCTGCTGCTCTCTATAAACTCACGGGCTCTGCTGCTCTCTATAAACTCACCGGCTCTGCTGCTCTCTATAAACACACGGGCTCTGCTGCTCTCTATAAACACACGGGATCTGCTGCTTTCTATAAACACACGGGCTCTGCTGCTCTCTATAAACACACGGGCTCTGCTGCTCTCTATAAACTCACGGGCTCTGCTGCTCTCTATAAACTCACCGGCTCTGCTGCTCTCTATAAACACACGGGCTCTGCTGCTCTCTATAAACACACGGGCTCTACTGCTCTCTATAAACTCACCGGCTCTGCTGCTCTCTATAAACACACCGGCTCTGCTGCTCTCTATAAACACACCGGCTCTGCTGCTCTCTATAAACACACCGACTCTGCTGCTCTCTATAAACACACGGGATCTGCTGCTCTCTATAAACATACGGGCTCTGCTGCTCTCTATAAACACACGGGCTCTGCTGCTCTCTATAAACACACGGGCTCTGCTGCTCTCTATAAACACACGGCTCTGCTGCTCTCTATAAACTCACCGGCTCTGCTGCTCTCTATAAACACACGGGCTCTGCTGCTCTCTATAAACACACGGGCTCTGCTGCTCTCTATAAACTCACCGGCTCTGCTGCTCTCTATAAACACACCGGCTCTGCTGCTCTCTATAAACACACCGGCTCTGCCTCCCTCTATAAACACACCGGCTCTGCTGCTCTCTATAAACACACGGGCTCTTCTGCTCTCTATAAACACACAGGCTCTGCTGCTCTCTATAAACACACAGGCTCTGCTGCTCTCTATAAACACACCGGCTCTGCTGCTCTCTATAAACACACCGACTCTGCTGCTCTCTATAAACACACGGGATCTGCTGCTCTCTATAAACATACGGGCTCTGCTGCTCTCTATAAACACACAGGCTCTGCTGCTCTCTATAAACACACGGGCTCTACTGCTCTCTATAAACTCACCGGCTCTGCTGCTCTCTATAAACACACCGGCTCTGCTGCTCTCTATAAACACACCGGCTCTGCTGCTCTCTATAAACACACGGGCTCTGCTGCTCTCTATAAACACACAGGCTCTGCTGCTCTCTATAAACACACCGGCTCTGCTGCTCTCTATAAACACACCGACTCTGCTGCTCTCTATAAACACACGGGATCTGCTGCTCTCTATAAACACACGGGCTCTGCTGCTCTCTATAAACACACGGGCTCTGCTGCTCTCTATAAACACACGGGCTCTGCTGCTCTCTATAAACTCACCGGCTCTGCTGCTCTCTATAAACACACGGCTCTGCTGCTCTCTATAAACACACGGGCTCTACTGCTCTCTATAAACTCACCGGCTCTGCTGCTCTCTATAAACACACCGGCTCTGCTGCTCTCTATAAACACACCGGCTCTGCTGCTCTCTATAAACACACCGGCTCTGCTGCTCTCTATAAACACACCGGCTCTGCTGCTCTCTATAAACACACCGGCTCTTCTGCTCTCTATAAACACACCGACTCTGCTGCTCTCTATAAACACACCGGCTCTTCTGCTCTCTATAAACACACCGGCTCTTCTGCTCTCTATAAACACACCGGCTCTGCTCCTCTCTATAAACACACCGGCTCTGCTGCTCTCTATAAACACACCGGCTCTTCTGCTCTCTATAAACACACCGACTCTGCTGCTCTCTATAAACACACCGGCTCTTCTGCTCTCTATAAACACACCGGCTCTTCTGCTCTCTATAAACTCACCGGCTCTGCTGCTCTCTATAAACACACGGGCTCTGCTCCTCTCTATAAACACACCGGCTCTGCTGCTCTCTATAAACACACCGGCTCTGCTGCTCTCTATAAACACACTGGCTCTTCTGCTCTCTATAAACACACCGGCTCTGCTGCTCTCTATAAACACACGGGCTCTGCTGCTCTCTATAAACACACCGACTCTGCTGCTCTCTATAAACACACAGGCTCTGCTGCTCTCTATAAACACACAGGCTCTGCTGCTCTCTATAAACACACCGGCTCTGCTGCTCTCTATAAACACACCGACTCTGCTGCTCTCTATAAACACACGGGCTCTGCTGCTCTCTATAAACTCACCGGCTCTGCTGCTCTCTATAAACACACCGGCTCTGCTGCTCTCTATAAACACACCGGCTCTGCTGCTCTCTATAAACACACCGGCTCTGCTGCTCTCTATAAACACACCGGCTCTGCTGCTCTCTATAAACACACCGACTCTGCTGCTCTCTATAAACACACAGGCTCTGCTGCTCTCTATAAACACACAGGCTCTGCTGCTCTCTATAAACACACCGGCTCTGCTGCTCTCTATAAACACACCGACTCTGCTGCTCTCTATAAACACACGGGCTCTGCTGCTCTCTATAAACTCACCGGCTCTGCTGCTCTCTATAAACACACCGGCTCTGCTGCTCTCTATAAACACACCGGCTCTGCTGCTCTCTATAAACACACCGGCTCTGCTGCTCTCTATAAACACACCGGCTCTGCTGCTCTCTATAAACACACCGGCTCTGCCTCCCTCTATAAACTCACCGGCTCTGCTGCTCTCTATAAACACACAGGATCTGCTGCTTTCTATAAACACACGGGCTCTGCTGCTCTCTATAAACACACGGGCTCTGCTGCTCTCTATAAACACACGGGCTCTACTGCTCTCTATAAACTCACCGGCTCTGCTGCTCTCTATAAACACACCGGCTCTGCTGCTCTCTATAAACACACCGGCTCTGCCTCCCTCTATAAACACACCGGCTCTGCTGCTCTCTATAAACACACCGGCTCTTCTGCTCTCTATAAACACACAGGCTCTGCTGCTCTCTATAAACACACAGGCTCTGCTGCTCTCTATAAACACACCGGCTCTGCTGCTCTCTATAAACACACCGACTCTGCTGCTCTCTATAAACACACGGGATCTGCTGCTCTCTATAAACATACGGGCTCTGCTGCTCTCTATAAACACACCGGCTCTGCTGCTCTCTATAAACTCACCGGCTCTGCTGCTCTCTATAAACACATGGGTTCTGCTGCTCTCTATAAACACACCGGCTCTGCTGCTCTCTATAAACACACCGGCTCTGCTGCTCTCTATAAACACACCGGCTCTGCTGCTCTCTATAAACTCACCGGCTCTGCTGCTCTCTATAAACTCATCGGCTCTGCTGCTCTCTATAAACACACGGGCTCTGCTGCTCTCTATAAACACACCGGCTCTGCTGCTCTCTATAAACACACGGGCTCTGCTGCTCTCTATAAACTCACGGGCTCTGCTGCTCTCTATAAACTCACCGGCTCTGCTGCTCTCTATAAACTCACCGGCTCTGCTGCTCTCTATAAACACACGGGCTCTACTGCTCTCTATAAACTCACCGGCTCTGCTGCTCTCTATAAACACATGGGTTCTGCTGCTCTCTATAAACACACCGGCTCTGCTGCTCTCTATAAACACACCGGCTCTGCTGCTCTCTATAAACACACCGGCTCTGCTGCTCTCTATAAACACACCGACTCTGCTGCTCTCTATAAACTCATCGGCTCTGCTGCTCTCTATAAACACACGGGCTCTGCTGCTCTCTATAAACACACCGGCTCTGCTGCTCTCTATAAACACACGGGCTCTGCTGCTCTCTATAAACTCACGGGCTCTGCTGCTCTCTATAAACTCACCGGCTCTGCTGCTCTCTATAAACTCACCGGCTCTGCTGCTCTCTATAAACTCACTGGCTCTGCTGCTCTCTATAAACACATGGGCTCTGCTGATCTCTATAAACACACGGGCTCTGCTGCTCTCTATAAACACACCGGCTCTGCTGCTCTCTATAAACTCACGGGCTCTGCTGCTCTCTATAAACTCACGGGCTCTGCTGCTCTCTATAAACTCACCGGCTCTGCTGCTCTCTATAAACTCACCGGCTCTGCTGCTCTCTATAAAAACACCGGCTCTGCTGCTCTCTATAAACACACCGGCTCTGCTGCTCTCTATAAACACACAGGCTCTGCTGCTCTCTATAAACACACCGACTCTGCTGCTCTCTATAAACACACAGGCTCTGCTGCTCTCTATAAACTCACCGGCTCTGCTGCTCTCTATAAACACACCGACTCTGCTGCTCTCTATAAACACACGGGATCTGCTGCTCTCTATAAACACACGGGATCTGCTGCTCTCTATAAACACACGGGCTCTGCTGCTCTCTATAAACTCACGGGCTCTGCTGCTCTCTATAAACTCACCGGCTCTGCTGCTCTCTATAAACACACGGGCTCTGCTGCTCTCTATAAACACACGGGATCTGCTGCTTTCTATAAACACACGGGCTCTGCTGCTCTCTATAAACACACGGGCTCTGCTGCTCTCTATAAACTCACGGGCTCTGCTGCTCTCTATAAACTCACCGGCTCTGCTGCTCTCTATAAACACACGGGCTCTGCTGCTCTCTATAAACACACGGGCTCTACTGCTCTCTATAAACTCACCGGCTCTGCTGCTCTCTATAAACACACCGGCTCTGCTGCTCTCTATAAACACACCGGCTCTGCCTCCCTCTATAAACACACCGGCTCTGCTGCTCTCTATAAACACACCGGCTCTTCTGCTCTCTATAAACACACGGGCTCTGCTCCTCTCTATAAACACACCGGCTCTGCTGCTCTCTATAAACACACCGGCTCTGCCGCTCTCTATAAACACACCGGCTCTGCCTCCCTCTATAAACACACGGGCTCTGCTGCTCTCTATAAACACACGGGCTCTACTGCTCTCTATAAACTCACCGGCTCTGCTGCTCTCTATAAACACACCGGCTCTGCTGCTCTCTATAAACACACCGGCTCTGCTGCTCTCTATAAACACACCGGCTCTGCCTCCCTCTATAAACACACCGGCTCTGCTGCTCTCTATAAACACACCGGCTCTTCTGCTCTCTATAAACACACGGGCTCTGCTCCTCTCTATAAACACACCGGCTCTGCTGCTCTCTATAAACACACCGGCTCTGCTGCTCTCTATAAACACACCGGCTCTGTCTCCCTCTATAAACACACCGGCTCTGCTGCTCTCTATAAACACACCGGCTCTTCTGCTCTCTATAAACACACAGGCTCTGCTGCTCTCTATAAACACACAGGCTCTGCTGCTCTCTATAAACACACCGGCTCTGCTGCTCTCTATAAACACACCGACTCTGCTGCTCTCTATAAACACACGGGATCTGCTGCTCTCTATAAACATACGGGCTCTGCTGCTCTCTATAAACACACGGGCTCTGCTGCTCTCTATAAACACACGGGCTCTGCTGCTCTCTATAAACACACGGGCTCTGCTGCTCTCTATAAACTCACCGGCTCTGCTGCTCTCTATAAACACACGGGCTCTGCTGCTCTCTATAAACACACGGGCTCTACTGCTCTCTATAAACTCACCGGCTCTGCTGCTCTCTATAAACACACCGGCTCTGCTGCTCTCTATAAACACACCGGCTCTGCCTCCCTCTATAAACACACCGGCTCTGCTGCTCTCTATAAACACACGGGCTCTTCTGCTCTCTATAAACACACAGGCTCTGCTGCTCTCTATAAACACACAGGCTCTGCTGCTCTCTATAAACACACCGCCTCTGCTGCTCTCTATAAACACACCGACTCTGCTGCTCTCTATAAACACACGGGATCTGCTGCTCTCTATAAACATACGGGCTCTGCTGCTCTCTATAAACACACAGGCTCTGCTGCTCTCTATAAACACACGGGCTCTACTGCTCTCTATAAACTCACCGGCTCTGCTGCTCTCTATAAACACACGGGCTCTGCTGCTCTCTATAAACACACGGGCTCTACTGCTCTCTATAAACTCACCGGCTCTGCTGCTCTCTATAAACACACCGGCTCTGCTGCTCTCTATAAACACACCGGCTCTGCTGCTCTCTATAAACACACCGGCTCTGCCTCCCTCTATAAACACATCGGCTCTGCTGCTCTCTATAAACACACCGGCTCTTCTGCTCTCTATAAACACACGGGCTCTGCTCCTCTCTATAAACACACCTGCTCTGCTGCTCTCTATAAACACACCGGCTCTTCTGCTCTCTATAAACACACGGGCTCTGCTCCTCTCTATAAACACACCGGCTCTTCTGCTCTCTATAAACACACGGGCTCTGCTCCTCTCTATAAACACACCGGCTCTGCTGCTCTCTATAAACACACCGGCTCTGCTGCTCTCTATAAACACACCGGCTCTGCCTCCCTCTATAAACACACCGGCTCTGCTGCTCTCTAAAAACACACCGGCTCTTCTGCTCTCTATAAACACACCGGCTCTGCTGCTCTCTATAAACACATGGGCTCTGCTGCTCTCTATAAACTCACCGGCTCTGCTGCTCTCTATAAACACACGGGCTCTGCTGATCTCTATAAACACACGGGCTCTGCTGCTCTCTATAAACACACCAGCTCTGCTGCTCTCTATAAACACACGGGCTCTGCTGCTCTCTATAAACTCACGGGCTCTGCTGCTCTCTATAAACTCACCGGCTCTGCTGCTCTCTATAAACACACGGGCTCTGCTGCTCTCTATAAACTCACCGGCTCTGCTGCTCTCTATAAACTCACCGGCTCTGCTGCTCTCTATAAACACACCGGCTCTGCTGCTCTCTATAAACACACCGGCTCTGCTGCTCTCTATAAACACACCGGCTCTGCTGCTCTCTATAAACACACCGGCTCTGCTGCTCTCTATAAACACACGGGCTCTGCTGCTCTCTATAAACTCACCGGCTCTGCCTCCCTCTATAAACACACGGGCTCTGCTGCTCTCTATAAACACACGGGCTCTGCTGCTCTCTATAAACACACGGGCTATACTGCTCTCTATAAACTCACCGGCTCTGCTGCTCTCTATAAACACACGGGCTCTGCTGCTCTCTATAAACACATGGGCTCTGCTGCTCTCTATAAACACACCGACTCTGCTGCTCTCTATAAACACACCGGCTCTGCTGCTCTCTATAAACACACGGGCTCTGCTGCTCTCTATAAACACACGGGCTCTGCTGCTCTCTATAAACACACGGGCTCTGCTGCTCTCTATAAACACACCGGCTCTGCTGCTCTGTATAAACACACGGGCTCTGCTGCTCTCTATAAACACACAGGCTCTGCTGCTCTCTATAAACACACGGGCTCTGCTGCTCTCTATAAACACACCGGCTCTGCTGCTCTCTATAAACACACCGGCCAAATTTAGTAGAAAGGGGAACAAGAAAACATTCGACTGCTCCGGAAAAAAAAAAACGGTGCTATTATCTAACCGCTACTAGTATGTTTGACCAGCCCTGTGTGCCGCAGGCTAACTAAATTTACCTATCAGTGAACATTATGGGAAAATGAAGCACAAGTACAACCTTAAAATTTAACCGAACTACACAAAGAACTTTCAAGGTCTTATCTGAGCTGACAGTACACCCTCAACATAACGTTACATTTAAGGCATTTGGCTGATGCTCTTATCCAGAGTGACTTACAATTTGACCATTTTTACACAGGTAGGCGAAGGTGGTGTTAGGAGTCTTGCCCAAGGACTCCCATTGGTATAGAGTGGTTAACCAGGTGGGGATTGAACCCCAGTCTACAGTATAGAAGGCAGAGATGTTACCCACTACGCTAACCAACCTGGGTTATATCTGTGAAGGTAGCACGTTTGGTTCTGTGTCTAAGAGCTGGCTGAGCTAGTCGTTGGGGCCCTTCTCGCATATTTTTCCTCAAAGGCCTGTGAGACACCTGAGGCCCTTCGTATATGGTTTCCACAACCAAAGGGGAATTCCATCAAAATCGTGAACATTTCTGTGTACCTCAAAGATAAACAAAGTCGTATAGAGTGATTTGATGTGAAATCATTCAGCCGGGGGTCGCAGTGTCTACACCACAAATATAGGCATTTTATTTACTATCCAAAACCCCCGGTGAACCTATGTGTCTCCTGAGTTTATATATATGTACTACACACTTTAAAAACATGGTTCTTTAAGGGTTCTTAATAAAGGTAATGTTTCTATCTGGGACCATGAGTTCTATATAGAACTGGTTCTTGCATGGTGAAATGGTTCTACGTAGAGCCTTCTTGTAAATGGTTCTACACAGCAGAAAAAATGGTTCTTCTATTGTTAGTAGACATTGTATAGAAAAAAAACCTTTTTCAATGCTGTATACAACAATTTTCAGAACGATTCCATGTACAACACATTCTCCATCAGTACAAAGAAGCTTTTCACCACGAAAACAACCACTTAAGCATGAAATGGTTCTGCTGTCCTAAAAATATGGCTTTTCAAGGGTTCTCTTAGTAAAGAAAATGGTTCTATATAGAACCATGAACACTCGAGCTCCAATGTAGCACCAAAAAAGGTTCTTCTAATGTTATGCTGTCAAGCTCGTAATAGTAGAAGAACCATTTTTGGTGCTATATAAAAAGGTTCTGTAGAACTATCTCAGCACACTGAAGAACCCTTTCACAATGCGAGGAGCCCTTTAATCATGCAAAGAGATCTTTGAGTGTTCATGGGTCTATACAGAACCATTTACTTAAAAATGATTGAAGAACCATCATTCTTAAGTATGTATGTGTAACTCATGGTTCTTAGTAGAACCATTGCCTGTACTAAAGAACCCTCGAGGAACCCTCTTTTTTGATAGTGTAATGTTGAGTGTTGATGAAGTGGTAAATCTAAGTAGGTTTTCTTTGGGTACTACTTTGTCTCACGTGTTGCCATGAATGTAATTTAAAATAAGTTTTAGGCCAAAATCTTTTTTTTTCCTCAAAACTATCATTAAACAAAATCTCAGGTATCAGATCAACTTTTATTCACAACAATTTAATATAAAAACTTTCTTTATATAGCAGTTAGTTCCGGCCATGCAAGCTGATTGGTTGAGAGGCGTTCTGACTGAGCTGTTATTTCACCATAACATCACAGGTTTTTCACTAACGCTGTATCACTCCGCTGAGACGCTGTTGCTAAGCAACAACTCTGGCAGCTGTGGGAGACGCTCAAGCCATTTGAACATTTTTACTTCTTACTTTGCCACAAACAAAAAACACTTTTAAGATCAGATTTGACCGACAGCCGATTTGGTCCGACTCTGAAGACGAGACGACACTAAATTCCCAAACTGTCAGTCGGTCTGTGAGGAGCTGGAGAACGTGCTGACGGCTGAGCAGCGAGTGGGCGGAGCTTGTTACTCTAACTTAGCACCAAGCTGCTCGTTAAGGAGCTCTAATTAGGAGGAAGGAACCGAACATATTAAACGCCGCGTTCACGGCCAGTTTATTCATTTCTTACTGTATTTTTTTAACTGTTCTATTAAAGCAGTAGAGCACTCGAGGAGTGTGTTATCACCAATAACATCACGGCTGTGATGATCTACAGCCACCGGATCACAGCCGGGATGTTATTTTGTGATAGCACACTCCCTCTCGGGTTCTAAGGTATTAGATGCTTCAGACGTCTGGTTCCTATCACCACCACTGTGAACAATTCTGACTTGGTGAGTTTCTTTAAAACAGAGCATTTCACACCAAACCACTCTGAATGACTTCATTTACATCTTAGTGATATAATTCAGCAGAAAAATTGGTGAAATTACCATTTAATACTCATTTCACATTTTTTCACAGTAGCCTCCCGTCCACTTTTTAAATCAACCGCAGTGACATGTTAACAGTAAAAGTTCTATGAGTCAAAAATGCTTCTTGCTTTTGATTCCTGCAAGATCTGCCTTTGGTAGCTGAAGATTGGGACAATAAAGAGGATTATTTGCAGAAACTCTGTATAGTCTATCAATTTCTTTGCCATATTAAAGCAACTATTCTTTGCTCAAATTTTTGAGACATTTAATTTGCCTTAATTTACTTCAAGATAATGAATAAATTATGCCACAGTAAACAAATAACGCACCGAAAGTGCCGAGGGTGTGTTTCACAGTGGTGTCCCATCATGGTCACCCCCTTCAATTCAATTGTCTATTCAAAACCTGCTTCCATACCCTCATTAAGATAGGTGGCTATTGATTTCACATACATTTGAAGGAAAACAACAGCGCTTTGGGTTTAAAAGAAGCTTGTAATATCTTCTCATTGGATCTAAATTGGTCACGGAAGCTCAAGCCGCATCAACGTGACGAGTATTTATGTGTTTTGTCCCTCGGCCTAATCTTATAACGTTTCACCGGCACGACGGATCTCATCCGAGTGGCCACCACCTGGCAGGTTCTTTGGGAAGAAAAGAGAAATCTTGTAAATGTCTGCGGTTAAATTGTGTTGCAGGGGAGCCCGAAGCGTTGCCACGCAGCCTCAGAAAGGGAGCAATCTTTGTGGTTGTCAACATCGCTTTAAATTAAGGGCCGGCTACTAACAAGCCATCACCACTGCAAATAAAATGACCTTCGGTCATGCTAACCTGGCCCATTCTTCTCGAGGATAGTTTTAATAGGAACGCGTTGGCAAAGCCACTCAATGAGAACCGGGACACACACAAAAAAGTGCAGCCTTTTGGAGGGAGAGCTCCCTATTTAAACCCAAAACCGCTTGTGTGGGGCGGTGGGCCAGCGCTGGGGACTTTGAGCCCATCAGCACAATCTTTGGCTTTGTTTTAGACCTGAACTCTCCAAGCAGGGGGAAAGCACCTTGTCGAAAGGCTCCCATTGAGGACGGCTGATGGGTTGAGCGTGGGGGCGAGGCCGTGGCAGCCAGGGGCGCTTGCGTTGCGAGGAGGTGCCGGGGTTGTTCGCTGGCCGTTTGAATGGGGGGACGCCAGCGCCCGTTGGCTGGCCGGTATTGATGTGTTTTAGCCGAGTAATCGGATTGTAAGTGAGCCATGGTATTTATGTCAGTTCACATTTCGTCAAGGGCATAATATGCATGGCCGCGGCGTGGGGATTCGGCATTGAGCGCTGGGCTTGCAATTCATTGTTATAGAAAGGCAAAGCCTCATTTAATTCAAATATAATTCTCACTCAAGCATTTACAGATTGCTGTATTTGCATAACAGCGAAGAACTTTTGCCTTTTCAGGCTCTGTGTGAGTTTGAGCGAGTGTGTGTGCATATCCCCTTTTCCCGTGCGTTCCCCTGCTCTGGCCCTGTATAGGAAAATGTAAGCAAAAGTGGGAAGTAAGTGGGTTTTCTCACAGGGATAAGCAAACAGGGGGGCAGAGAGAGAAGCTTCACAATAACGTTTAGCTTTTTCCCACTCAACGAGCAATATGTCAACACTGAATGTGCAGCGGCGGTGTAATTTGCCTTTAATAGTGTGAACTCTCACGCGATGCCATTTCACACACGGCCCCACATTATTCTGCAGGCTTAGTTCTCCGCTTTCAAAGCCACTTATGGTTTATTCATGATACTATGGAAGTATTCATCATTATATGGCCATTATAATCATGTACTTTTGGGTTGTAATTTGGGTTATTACGCTTTACTTCTAAATTAATTTCTTATTTATGTATTTTGGGATATATCACATGGGTATAGAGAACATATCTGGTGCGGTAAATTTTGTCCCTCTTTGCTTTTTCGCTTTTAAGGTCCATGTCCCTGCTTTGGTGTTTCTCACCTGGACTGCATCCACGGAAAAGGCTCCGAGAAGAAGGTCTGTGCCATTGTTCACCCTTCTGACCCATTTAAGAAGTTGCACTCCTAATTTTGTTGTATTGTGTAGGTCACACTAATAGTGCAAATTTGCATAAGCACTTTGACCAGTGAACCTACTCAGTCTCCTGAGTTTATACCTGTACTACACACATAAAAAACATGGTTCTTGAAGGCAGTGTTTCTATCTGGGACCATCCCATTGCATGGTGAAACAAGCCTATATAGAACCTTCCTGTAAGAAGAACCTTTTTTGTTGCTATGTAGAACCATTTTCAGAAAGATTCTACGTACAACACATTCTCCATCCATACCAACAACCATTTCACCATGAAAACAGCCACTTAAACAAGAAATGGTTCTACAGTCCTAAAAATATGGCTTTTCAAGGGTTCTCTTAGTAAAGAAAATGCTTCTATATAGAACCATGAACACTCAACACCCAATGTAGCACCAATAACAGTTCTTCTATTGTTATGCTGTCAAGCTTGTAATAATAGTAGAACCGTTTTTGGTTCGCTATATAAAAATGTTCAAAAAGGTTCTATATAGAACCATCTCAGCACACTCTCCATCAAGTCGAAGAACCCTTTAATCGTGCAGAGAGTTCTTTGAGTGTTCATGGTTCTATACAGAACCATTTTTTTAACTGAAAAACCTTTGTTTTCCAAAATGACCAGTGGTCCTACACATGTCTTCTGATAATTAATATTTAATATTGATAAAAAAAACTTTGTGGCTACTATTTTGACTTAAACCACCCTGCATGTACCTCTTCACCAGAAATGAAGAAAAACATGTTTAATGGCAAAATTTTATATCAAAACTATCATAGATTGTAAAAGTGCCGTGAATCGTAGAACAGTCAGGCAATGACAGGAGCTTTTAGAGGCGTTGAACTTTTCAGGTCCCATTTCCACAAAATTCTCAAATGAGGAGCTCTCATCTAAGATATGCTCCTATTTTAGATCTGTGCTCTTACTTTAAGGAGATTCATGAATTTCAGGCCCAGGTGTCTGGTTCCTATTGGTACCAAAGTCAAGAGTAATGGTTCTGAAACGTTTCTCAACAGCAGAGCATATCACTTCTGTCTTTTGTCGTTTTTCAGGTTTTACATAATTTCAACATTCCTGTTGTCCTTTACCTCGCATGTAAATTTCATAATGAACGGACCAAAAGAAACGGCCCAAAATGACTCGGAAAAAACGTCTGGTTCCATTGACTTACATTGAAAGTAAAGTATGTTTTTTCCTTCTCCTGTGAAGTTACTGTTTTGGAGATATGAGGTTTTGTTCTGACGGCAGTGATATAGAACTGAAAAATGCACTAGTTTTGCATGAATTAGTGCAGAAGTAATTTGTGGGGTTCAATGCCAGTGGTCAGCCAAGTGGGTGAAGATGAATTAAATAAGTTATTTATTTAGATTTATTTCTCTCCCATTGGGAACTTGGTCTTAAAGCCACTTGTGTCTGGTGCTTTATTTTTTAGTTGGAACTGTTTACTCCTGGTGTAGCTTTGGTACCAGTTCCTCTCAGTAACTCTCAGTAACTCTCTACACTATAAAAAGTGGCTCGTCAGATCTACTTTTAAAATAATGACTTTAGTAATTTAGTTCCAAAATCTGTTTTACATGTGGGAAATTTTTTGTCTTATTCTGTGAAAAATACTTCACATTAATACAGATTCTTCACTAGTAACCATGAATTCTTCAAAACTAATATGAACGTTTTATAATTATGAGAGTGTTGAACCACGCATGGCTGCTTCAAGGTTAAGAAGGTGAAAAAAAATGTAGATATTAAAAAGATAAAACAAGCATATATTACAGACAGTTCTGTGTTAGTAAGTGTCGTAGTCTGGGTGTTCAGTGACACAGAAAACGTAAGACTGCAGCTTTGCATGTGTGGAAACAGCTTGGGGAACCTTTGGCTTTTGTCAGAGAGGCTGGCAGAGGGTCCCTGTACTTCAGGGACGTCCACTTGCTGTCTTTCCCTGTGCAAATAGACCTGATTTATCAGATCAATCAGAACGTTCTTTGTTTTCTATGTTTAAACATACCTGATTCATCAGATTCGTCTGAACCTGATTCAGCCACTTCACACTTCTTGGCCCCTTATTACTGTTTCTGTATGCCTGACAGTTTGAGCCGTGTCTGAGAAATGAATGCGAATTCATGCTTGACTGTTCTTGAGTAAGAGCTCATTAGAGGTGCACCAGGTAAACCTACGGTTTAGATGAACACATGTTCCTGAAGCCATGACTGAAGGGCTCTTCCTGATGTAATTAAGATTGCAACTATTTTTATGCAATATGCATTATTATATTCACAGTTCATCAGGGGTGGGTGGCGACTAGTTACACAATTTGTATTTGCATAACAAAGTAATTTGCTCAGTATTTTCTGATACTTTACTCAGGTGTATTTATGAGGAAATGACCCTGCTTTTTAGTAGGAATTCACTTTTTACCATTTTACTCACTGTTTTGTCATTAATGTTTGAGTTAGGAATGACTTGTTTGACATTTAATTTCATTCTGTTAGACTTGTGAGCATCTTCACTGCTTTGTGATTGGACAAACATCTCACTAAATGAGTTTAGATAAACCTTAATAATCTGATGGCTGCAGAAAATCAGATTTTGTCAGTAATCCGATCGACTCGTTTACATGCACTTGAGTAATCAGATAAGGGGGAAGCTCCAGGTCTACAGGAGTCAGACAGTAATCAGATAATGAGGAAACTCCAGGTCTACAGGAGTCAGACAGTAATCAGATAATGAGGAAACTCCAGGTCTACATGAGTCAGACAGTAATCAGATGATGGGGAAACTCCAGGTCTACATGAGTCAGACAGTAATCAGATGATGGGGAAACTCCAGGTCTACAGGAGTCAGACAGTAATCAGATAATGAGGAAACTCCAGGTCTACATGAGTCAGACAGTAATCAGATAATGGGGAAACTCCAGGTCTACATGAGTCAGACAGTAATCAGATAATGGGGAAACTCCAGGTCTACATGAGTCAGACAGTAATCAGATAATGGGGAAACTCCAGGTCTACATGAGTCAGACAGTAATCAGATAATGAGGAAACTCCAGGTCTACATGAGTCAGACAGTAATCAGATAATGGGGAAACTCCAGGTCTACATGAGTCAGACAGTAATCAGATAATGGGGAAACTCCAGGTCTACATGAGTCAGACAGTAATCAGATAATGGGGAAACTCCAGGTCTACATGAGTCAGACAGTAATCGGATAATGGGGAAAGACTAGGTCTACATGAGTCAGACAGTAATCAGATAATGGGGAAACTCCGGGTTTACATGAGTCAGACAGTAATCAGATAACGGGGAAACTCCAGGTCCACATGAGTCAGACAGTAATCAGATAATGGGGAAACTCCAGGTCTACATGAGTCAGACAGTAATCTGACTCTAGTAAAGCTTTGCAACCAGCCAATAAACTCAGAAGAAGACGTGACATAAACGTCATTTGAAACTCAAACTTCATACTGCAGCTTTCTTTTAAACACTGTGCCGCTTTACCTGAAACTATGGACTTGCATCATCTAGCAGATGAAGAGTATTTAAATTCGTTATGTCGTGTTTGATTTCAGCACCACTCCAACGGTGTTTTGTTGCGTCTTACAACAACCACCGTCTGATCTCGCGCATGTGCAGACTCTGATTTCCACTGAAATCCAGCTCTCTTTATTGGATTTCTTAATTGGATTTTTAGATCGGAGTGTGGCATTTACATGACTATTTGAATAATTGGATAACTGCAGAAATCTGATTATGATTGGATTATTGAGTGCATGTATACATACTCGCTTTTGAAGGCATTCGATTTTAAAATGAAAAAGATAAGAATAGAGTCTGACAAACCTCAGTTCCTATACCGATAGATGCTGGACGCACTAAGAGGTTCCACTGCAGTTTTTTTAGGGGTCTCTGTACTTAAGTATTTTATTGATCTGCTTCTTTCTGTGTTCTTGCGGTTGTTTTTTGGAAATGCTCTTGTGCTTTTACATTCCCTGAAGTAACAGTACTGGAATATGGGTTTAGGGTCTTTCGCCCACCTCTGCAATTACTCAGACAGATGGCGATCTAGACAGCTCGGTGTCTGCTGCCAAAGCGATTCCCCATCCTCTCTGCCAGTGAAATGTCAGGCCTTTGAACCTGCCTCCCTTCTCTGGGCATAATCCACAACCTCGACTTTCATTTTGCCCACAGCTTCACCCCACCCGAGCCCACCCTCCCTCTTCAACGGCTTCTCCAGCGGCTGGGCGAAGAGAGGGAGAGCTGGTGTTAATATCAGCATGTCGGACTTGAGATTAATCCTAATCTCCCCTCTCTGTGCTGTGCGGCGCGGGGTTGAAAGCCATGGGCAGCGAGCGGCAGGGGAGCGCCGGTCTTTGGATCTCCTGCTCCGGGATGGATAAAGCCAATGGCGGCACCCGCTGGTCCGATGGAATCCAGCCGGAATCCCTACTGCTCTTCGCTTTCAGGACACACTTCCTGTAGAGGGATATGATATTGGCCTCCCACCCCTTCAAGCTCTGGGGAAGTGTCTGCTAACAAGCTGTTCCTGCAGCCCAAAAGCCTTGTTTCTCCCTCACATCAAAGCCGCAGCCACTTCAGCAGAGACTGTGGATGTGTATGTGTGCAGGAAAGATTAATGTTAATCTCTGCGAGTAATATTTCCTCAGGAGGAAATAAAAAAACAAGAAGTGCAACAGGTGCATATGTGACTTTAATCATGTCCAGTGTATTTTTCACTGTCATTGAGGCCACACAAAAATAGGCTTGTGATTCCCTAAGAGTCATTTGAATATGCTATGATGTGATATTTTCACCAGTGGACGGCATTTTCAGGGTATTTTTGCAGTGATCAAATGTCCACTGTGCACTCACTAACAAGAACTGACCCAACTGAGAGCCAGTGGGACTTACGGTTCTAGTTCACTTTCTACCACTTTAAGACAGCTGGAACTGTCATATTAACTGCAATTAATGTTTTTAGTCATTTCTATGCCACTCTAAATGACAGACTTGACTAATTAGCTGTCTATATTTACGCAATCCTGTATAAGTCAAGCAAAGCTTCAGTTTCGCTTTGTCGTGTCTGAAAATATGAGTAAAAACAAGTGATTTACCAGACTGAACAATTTTGGAAATTTCTTCTTAAAACCCACTGATTTTGACAGATATTTAGTTTTCTCATTTGGGATTTGTTCTTAGATAAGAACAGAATCTACACACACTCAAGAGCAGAAAAGTGAGAACAATTCTGTGGTTGAAGAACATGTCATGAAGCCGATTTAGACTTTTTCAAGCATTCATTTAAGAAAAACCATAGGAAAATATTAATGAATGAGGCCATGTGGTTTAAGCCATTTCTCATTTCATTGCCATTAAAATGATTAGTATTAGATTTTGATGCTTCATTGAAGGCTCATGTAATCATTACGTTTGGTCAATTTTTCAATTGTAGCTCACATCACTACAGCAAACTCTTTACAATGAATGATCCTTCTAAAAACAGCAGTTGACGGGTCAGTGTGCCACGCTTGTTGGTAATATAATAGCATATGGGGATTTTATCTTCACTTGGAAAATTAAAGACTTTACAACACTGCGGTTGGCTTTAGGTGCAGTGCTACCAAAGCGGAGGAGAGCATCTTCAAGCGTGATTAGGCCCTGCTGGTACCAATCTTAAGCAGGTTTCAAAACCTTAAACTAGAACCTTCACCGCTACTAGATGTCCAGTGCAAAAAGACCTAGTTCCAGTTTTCTGGTGCCAAAGGTTCCCGTACTTTGTGCATTGGGAGAGCGCCGTTTGGTTCTTATGACATGATAAATAAGTAAACCTTGCTTAGGGTCTTTACCCTAGAGTGGTCAATGGCTGAGCTGAGAAAAATGCCTTAAACAAGAAGGCAGAGAAAGAATAGAAAGAGATTTCGGTTCTTCTTTTCAGGAACTTCATGAAGTGAACAGCCACTCCGGATTTAACGATACGCTCTCCTGTCCACTGATGGTCAAGAATGAGGGCAGCAAGGTCTCCCAGACTCCAGCAGGACCTATTGAACTCAGGGATACGTTCTCAAGAGCCTCTTTCAAAGCCTACTATTGATTCAGACCCCTGTCAGAGTCGCTGCTGAAAACCCAGGCAGCAACAACCCAAAGAGTTGTGATGCCCTAAAAGCCTCTCGGCACAAAACTTTACGCCGGGCTGAAGTTAGAGGCTTGAGAATGCCGTAGGCACCATTCCAGTCCCATAAGACGAATTTATAGTCCGTCTTAAGCAGAGAATAGCTGGAGCTGGAGGCCTCCGCATCGAGCTTCGCACAAAAACCCATCCATGAGTAAAGAGGTCGGCCTGAGCACTTGGCCTGCCCAGCTGCCTTGAAGTGAATGGGGTTTTTTTCTTTTTGAGGCCATTCAGTGCTTTCTGTCTCTCTGCATACAATGTAGGTGTTACAGCTCAAAGAGAGAGAGAGTCACAGAAATAGAGCCTCGGCTCTTGAGTGACTATCTCGAGGGGTGTTTTTCATTCTCAGTCAGTCATGAAATCATTCCTCCTTCAGATGAGGAGGGGTCCCACGCACAAAGGGCCAGGGGGCTCCCGATGACCCTCCCAACATTTTTATGGGACCTTTTCTATCCTGGATACTAAATTTGATTCTGAATAAAACATGGATCCCCCCCCACTATATATTTTTGAAGTGGACCATGACAGATCTGACTTGTATTGGGCGAGTCTGGAATATACAGTATGTCAAATACATACACCTCACTTTCAGGAGTCCCTGGTGTCCAGGAAATGTTTTCTTTTTCCCTCTTTTTTCTTGCGTTAGCTGCTTTCGGCTATTGACTCTCTTCCCCTTTTGCGCCTTATCATTCTCCAGACTCGTGACAAAGGGGAGTCTTTGAGCAGTCTATAACCCTCACTGGGAGAGAGGAGAATCTAAAGACTATTAGTGGCAGGAGAACACAAAGGGGTCGATGGGGGAAGCTGTTAAAAAGGAAGACCTCCCTCCCACCCCTCTTCTCCCGTAGCTGGCTGTGATGCAGAGATTAAAAACTTTCATTTTAGATTTTGCTGTATTCATGGAGGTCGAAGGCTGAATGAGATCTGGTGGAGCCCCTCGGTGATGCAGGGGACTTTAATTCTCTGTTTTGGAGACGCAGTTTGACTTGGAGCCTTGGAGGAGAAAAAACTGCCTTGCTGCAAAGCAAGAGGAACGGAAGCAGTTGGTGTGGGCCCACCAGCCTGATCTCTGGCAGGGGAGCCCTGATCAATGCCCTGGGTTTATCAGGTGGTCCGACTTCAAGGCCTCAAAGAGGCCAAGAAGTCTCTCCTCTAGTTTGAATGGAGGGATTTGGCACACACTGGTCTGTGATGTCAGACAAAAGCTGCTGAGAACATTTGATGTCTATAGAGTTATTTGTTTCCGTTAGTTTGTTACTGACACCATGTTCAGATGCAGAACTCTTCTCCTATGCAAAAAAATTGCCTAATAAAGAGAAAATTGCTACACATTTTGAAATTAATGTCAAGCCTACAATAGTGAGGATAGTAAGGGCAACTGATCTGGGATAGTCAAGTCAGGGGTGCACCAAGACTTTGCTTTGTGATGGTTGTTTTTGCCTTGGTGTTCCCAACTTGTTTTCCTAGCACTAAGTAGGTGGGGCATACACAAGATCCATTTTTGGAGATATGTCTTTGATCAAAGATGATATGTCCCTAACTAAATAATATTTGTTATGCACCATTCATTTAAAATATAATTTCGTCTATATTGATTATGCGCTGAAAAAGAGAGAACCATGCCCTTTAAATGAAGTTCACAATGATTTGCTGTCTCCTCCTTTTAGAGAGTAACTCAAAAGTAAAGTAATGAGTGAAAAGTGAACTTTTTTGAGAAAAGTAATCAACGCAATAACAAAACTTTTTCAGATGATGCCGGTTTGGGAACACCTTGTTCTGATAACCAGTGAGAAGACGGGCCCATCAATGTGATGGGCAGTCTGAAACAGTAAGTAGAGATGCCCAAGGATGTCCATCCACAGAGCATCTTTGACAGACTCAACATAGATAAACAAATCAAGCAATATGATTTTCTTCTACAACATGCTCTTGCGCAGAGTTTTGTTCTTTGGTTTGAGAACCGTATCGTGTTCGGCGTGACTTCCCCCAGATTAGAGTCGCACGCTTAACCTGCCCTCCATTCACCCTCATTCAGCCTCACATCAGCTTTGTCCGAAGATTTCACAAGGACCGCAGTCACACACACCCACTCACACAAACGGCGAAAAAGAAAAGGGGGAACCGCGGATATTTTCCCGAGTGACGCTCACTTTTTCGCATGTTAGCCCCATTTGGAAACGGGGGGTCTCGCTAAATTTAAGCGTCCGCTCAGCCCTTCGCTTCTCATTGGTCAGTTCTTGCTTCGCTGCAGTGGGCCATTTCCAAAGCACTTGAGGAAGTCCAAAGGTTAGGACAGGGTTGAAAGCCAGCGCTCGTTTCAGCCAGTGTCTCGATGGTGATGGTGCGTGCCCTCTCTGCATGACCTCCCAGCAGGAGGGCTGTTGTCCAGCCACATTCACGTGCCACGCTGCCACACATGGAAGCTCTTCACCTGTTAGAGAGCCACCATCAGACCTTCACGGCCTTTTGTGGCGCACCCGCTCAGGCCCTTTCACCCAAACAGACTGTAATTTCATCAATTTTTCATGCCTGTAGTTGCCATGAATACTTCTAAATTTCCATGTCTAAACATCAACAATAAGGAAATTTCATGGACCAGACCGAGTCAGGATGGCGCGAGAAAAGAAGGGAAATATTCAAAATGAGCGCACTCTATGGTCTGGATGGAGGGTGGAGAAAAAGATGGGTTTTTTTTCCCAAATGAAAACCAAATGATCTATTTATCTATTGACGTTGAGGCCACTGAATGAATGAGAAAGTATGAATACGCAGAACATGCACAGTACTGTGCCATGAAGTACACATTGTTCATTTTCCAGGAGAAGATCAGAAAATGTACTTTCATAAGGAGGGGTAAACCACTGAGAAAACCAGAGACCAACAAATCAAAAAGCTTCAGACAAAATGGGCCTCCTAACAACCACCTGGAAGACCTGCTAGACACCAAAACTGCCCCCATCAGATAAACAGCACTGAAAGCTTTGATCTCTGAGAGAGAGGAGAAAATCAAGCTGCTTCAGATCTGAAAACATCCACAGGAGTTTCTGTCCATCCTTCCACTGTGAGAAGACCACTCAGCGCTGTGGGTCTGAAAGGACGTGTAGCGGATCAAGAAGAACCTCGCTGAGCCACCCCGGAGCCCAGACCTATGGAGTTACTTTTGTGGATTAAAGTTTTTAAATAAGATTTTGCAATCCACAAGGGTAAATGTCCAAAATATATTTCAAATAAAAATAATTGAAAAACTTAACCATTCAAATAGATTGGCTACTCGTTTTCACTCATTCTGATACAAATGTGTGACGTATTTTGCCAGTTTCTGCTTTAAATTGTTTCTGTTTCCTGATTTGCTTCTGAAATTTTTCTTCTTCCTCTGACTTTTGACACGTTTGAACAGGGGCGGGTCTTAGAAGAGGGCGTTCTCCTGCACTCTCTGTGGGAACTGATTTAGAGTGGCAGGTCTTTTGAACATGTAGTCACTCAGGATGACCCATCCCCAGCACGGCGGAGCACACCGTACGGAGTGCTGCTCTGAGTGTGGCGTTTTACTGGCATATCCTACATTGTGAGAAATGTTTATCAGTCCTATTCATGTTACACAAGTTTATGGGTCCTGTGGCGACCTGGGTAAAAAACGATCTGCCGTTGAGAAACAGACTCAAAAAGCTGCTAAAGCTAACTAGCCTGTCCACCTATTTCAGAAGCAAGAAATATATCATCAAAATCAGCAAACAGAAACAAATTAAAGCAAAAACTGGCAAAATTAGTAATGCATTTATATCAGAACGTGTGAAAACGAGCACCAATCTTTGAAAAATTAACTTTGATTTAACTCTCATTATTTGTACTTCCAACATGTTTCGGACACTTTGATACTTAATGCTTAATACTTTTGATACTTTTAATTTTAATATATTAAATAATTTAATATTTACTATTATTAAACTTTATATGTTGCACAAAATTAGCTCCATACAGACCTCAACATCACTATTTTCGATTAGATCACAGAAGCAGAGAATGCAACCAATTTCTAAGACCTAGAACTTTGGACTTATGGATAAACATCACTGCAGATTTGAAAGTGAGTCTCCTGAAACGAACGCAAGCTGTAATGTCAAAGGCAAAGAGTGGACACACTGTTTATATATCACTGCTGTCAGAACAAAATCTCGTATCTCCAGAATAAAAACTTTACAGGAGACTGAAAAAACTTGCTTTACTTTTAATGTGAGTCAATGGAATTAGACTTTTTTTAAGTTAAGTGATACTTTTTTAATCCCACCTCTGCATTTAACCCATCCGTGAAGTGAAGCACCACATACACACTAGTGAATAAACACACTAGGGGGCAGTGCGCACACTTGCCCGGAGCGGTGGGCAGCCCTATCCACGGCGCCTGGGGAGCAGTTGGGGGTTAGGTGTCTTGCTCAAGGACACCTTTCAGCACTGGGGATCGAACCAGGGACCTTCTGGTCACAGGGCCAGGTCCCTAACCTCCAGCCCAGGACTGCCCCCTAATTTCCAAGCAATTTGGGTTGAGTCCATTCAACATGAAATTGGCAGTACGATGTAAAGAGCAACAAGCATTTTCAAACTATGTGAAAAACTGAAATGTGTTGGTGTGAAGCTCTTGCTCTCGTGCTGAACGCAGCATTACTGAACTTTGCAGTATTACAGCCTACACACTTCTGTACCGGCTGGGTTGCTTTGATGACTATGATACGTAGCCTCATGCTCAGACTGGGTGTCTTATGATGGCCCTGCTGTTTAAATTCAGATTGCTTTCATACTCAACAAGTATTTCACAATCAAATTGCTCCATGTCATGCATGCAACTTTTCGGATTACTTTTTGTTGAAAAGAAAAAAAAGCTGCTACCTGTTACAGCTGACAGAAGGTTTGGACCCAGAGAAGTGCTTTCACTGGCTTGAGGATAATTACTTTTACACCAGACAGGCTTTCTGTCTTTGTTAACTGCTTTATGTGTGAGAATAGATTTGGGAATTAAGTGCCTGATGTCTGGTAGATGAAACGGTCTTCCCTAACGGGTATCGACCAGTATAGACAGACGGCGCTGCCCCCTCCTAACACCGTCCTTTTGCATTTGAATGCGTCAAGGGCCCAGTCTCTGGCAGAGGGCCGCGCTAACATCTTTAATCCTTAAAATATTGTCAGAGACTATGAATGCCTGCAATCCAGCCATATGTGTAATTATTCTGTAATGCCCCCACAAAATGTGAGTCGTCTCCTTCACGCCGCAGGCCGTCGCCGCCCGCTTCTCTATTGTCGTCCGGAGAATTGTTTCTTTTTTTGGGGGGCCGAGACGTTTAGGGGCAGCAGAATGGAAAGAGAGCCGAATCACCACATTTAAAAGAAAGGTGCATTTTGGATGACAGACAATTTCTCCCATCTTCGCAATGACAGTGAAAGAGCTGTTCTTGAGGGTGTATTAAAAGTGATGAATTGAAAAGGTGAATTTAAAGGGTGAGGCTGTTTTCTTCGTTGGGTATAATGGACCAGGAGCCACGTCGTGTATGAGCAACTGTGGGTGTCGTGTCCAGGGCTGTGAGGACACGGATGGCCACTGTTTGCTCCTCTTTCCTGCTAGAACTGAGTCAGAGGACATTCATTTACAAGAGGATCCCTTTAAGAAAAATATAAAAGCTAAGATTGAGTGTAAATTAAGATTAAGGTTAGTTTAGGACCTGCACTGGGGTTGAGAATAAAGTTAGATTTAGAGAAAGTGCAAGGTTTAAATTTGTGGTTGAGGTTAAATTTGGGGTTGAAGTTAGAGTAAGTATTAGGTTTTGGGTTGAGGTTTAGGATTTGAAGTGTAAGGCTAGAGTTTTGTGTCAGGTTTTGGACTGTGATTAAATTTTAGGGTTGAGTTAGAGTTAGATTGTGTGTCAGGTTTAGGCTTTAGGTTTTGAGTTGAGATTAAAGTTTAGGGTTAAATTAGAGTTAAAGTGTGTGTTAGGTTTAGGCTTTAGGTTTTGGGTTGAGATTAAAGTTTAAGGTTAAGTTAGAGTTAGAGTAAATCTTAAATTTAGGATTAGGTGTAGGTTTTGAGTTAAGATGAAAGTTAGGATTAGGGTTAGAATAAGTAAAATTTACGGGTAGGCTTACGTTTTGAGTTAAGATAAAATCTTAGGATTAAGGTTAGATTTAGGCTTTAAGGTTAGGTTTGAGTTTTGGATTGAGATTAAAGTTTAGGGTTAAAGGTAGAGAACTAAATTTAGGTTTTAAGGTTAGGCTTAGGTTTTGAGTTGAGATGAACGTTAGGATTAAGGTTAGAGTAATTTAAATTTACAGGTAGGCTTAGGTTTTGAGTTAAGATAAAATCTTAGGATTAAGGTTAGATTTAGGCTTTAAGGTTAGGTTTGGGTTTTGGATTGAGATTAAAGTTTAGGGTAAATGTTAGATTTAGAGTGAACATTAAATTTTGTTTGTAGGGATAGGTTTAATTAACGTTTAGGGTTAGCGTTAGTAGTTGTTGGGTTTAAGATTTAGGTTTTCATCTGAAATTAAAGTTTAGGATTAAGGTTAGTGTTGGAGTGAGCGTTTTGCATTAGGATTAAAGTTTAGGGTTAAGGTTAGAGTTAGATTTTGTGTTAGATGGTTTATCTGTTGAGTTGAGATTCAAGTTCAGGGTTAGGGTTAGAATTAGAGTGTTTGGTTTAAGATTAAAGTTAGTGTTAAGGTGAGTGTTATTAGAGTAAGTGTTCAATTTAGGGCTTTGGGTTGAGGTTAAGGTTTAGGATTAAGTTTTCAGTTAGATGTTGTGTTAGATTTTATTGTTTAGGTCTTGGGTTGAGATAAAAGTTAGGGTCAAGGTTGGAGTTAGATTGAGTGTTAGGTTTAGGGTTAGGATTAAGTTTTAGGCTAAAGTTGAGGCTACAGTAAGTTTAAGGTTTAAGGTATTAGGGTGAACAATATAAACATGTTTTAAAAGTTAAAGTTAAACATCCAACAGAGTTTAAATGAGCTAAAACAACAGTCTGTGCTTCACGCTGCCACATTTCAATGGAGAACCTGAAATGTGATAAAATATCTATTTATTATTAATAAGATACTGACTGTCTAAGAGCCAGATTTTCACGATTATCGATGTAAAGTTCCTACAGATTCCTGCTCGTTCTGAAAGGTGTTGGAGAACAGCACTGTGGGTGCATTTGGAGAGAAGTGCTTTGAGCTTTTCTCATTAATTCTGCAACAGTTGTCTCATCTACATCTGTCCAAATCATTAGAATCTTCTATGGAGGAATGGAACACTGTTTAAATCACAGCTATAGGAATGAGAACAAAGCGTCTGATTCCCTTGGAGCGCCCTCACCCAAAGTCCTCTCCACGAACCCACAGAAAGCCTACACACACACACACACACACACACACACAGTGTGGCTCCCTCTAAAAAAGCCTCTCTGTTAATTACCAACAAGTGTTGTTTGAAGGGGGACTTTGAAGAAGCTACATTCTTCTCTCTTTCACTTTCTTATATTGGAAATAATGAGAGGGGATGACATGGGCCTGGAGAGGTCTCGCCATTTTTAATTCGAAACCCACTCTTGAGTCGTCGTTGCTAATAGGACCTTGGACTGGCAGGCGCAAACATGCGCGGGTCTCAAAGTGCAGCGGGACAATTCCCTCTCGCCTCTCTTGGGGAGCAAGAAAGGAGCCCCAAATAAGCTGAGCCTGCTCGCGATTCCAGGCTTTAATTAAGACACTCCAGATCCACTGTGAGGCTTTCTTTCCCATAGAGGTGCTCACAAGAGTGTGTAAAAACAAGGCTGAAAGGAGAAAGAAGCGAGGGAAAGGGTGTTTGGAGAGAAAAACAGAGAGATTAATTAATGGGCAACTTTAGTTCAATGACACAAGGAGGTGTGGGTGTGTGTGGGGGGGCTTTCTATCATTTACTTCTCCGTCCAGATGGAGTGAACCATGACTGAAAAGAATTACTCCGCTGGAATTCTGCAGCTAAACCATTCTACCGGTCTGCAGTTGTACTTTCCCTTTGGCAAAACTGTTTTCAAACCACTTTTTAAAGACCTCTGAATCTTTTTCCTTTGGCTTAAACCTTAAACAACTTAAACAGACGAGCCCCATGCGAGTCCCAGGCAGCTTGCACTGTGTAAATCCCATCCTCGAGCACCTGGTGCTTTTATGAATACATTTACTTCTCTCCTCTCTCTTTCCTCTCCACCATCAGCCTTCTTTCCCTCTCTAATGCCCTGCCTTGATCTGGGCTTATTTGGCCTCTGCAAGGTTAAGAGACACATGGGGTCAAGGCCAATAATAATGGCTATGAAAGCTGCTCTCTTGCTGTCTTTCATATTTCTTTGGGAGTTTGCTCTAATCCTTCGTGCCACCCAGAGTGGCTCACTGACAAGTCAGATTATGAAACAGTAGCTTTAAAGGCCAGAGGGCCTGTGATCTTCACCTTGGATTTCAGATGTGTGATTCCATTCGCCAGCATGGAGGTTGTCGTTGGAGTAATGGGCCGATATTTTAGATAGGCATGGTACAGAAGTTACTTTCTCAAAAAGCAGTGGCTCGCTGACTCAACATTCCCCAAATGTTGTCTCATATATATATATATATATATATATATATATATATATATATATATATATATACATATATATATATATATATAGTGATATATATATGAGACAACATTTTGGGAATGTTGATATGTTGATATCTATGAAAGTGAGTGCACCTCTCACATTTCTGCAAATATTTCATTCTATCTTTTGATGGGACGACACTATAGAAATGAAGCTTGGATATATCTTAAAGTGGTCAGTGTGCAGCTTGTATAGCAGTGCAGATTTACTGTCCTCTGAAAAGAACCCAACACACCATCAACCTCTGGATATTATGCTAAACATGTGGACCCAACTTCTTTAGGCCACCCTGGCGAGGCCTGTTCTGAGTGGAACCTGTCCTGGAAAACTGCTTTATGACCTTGGTCACTGTGCTATAGCTCAGTTTCAGGGTGTTAGCAATCTTCTTATAGCCTAGGCGGCTTTGCGGAGAGCAACAATTCTATTTCTCACATCCTCAGATTTCTTTGCCATGAAGTGCCATGGTTTGACAGCTGTAGGAGACGCTTAAACCATGTGAACGTTTTTCCTTCTTACTTTGCAACAAACAGAAAATGGACACTGTTAAGATCAGATTTGACCAACACCCAATGTGTCAGACTCTGAAGATGAGACGACATTAAATTCCCAAACTGTCGTCGCCACTGAGCAGCTTTTCAGTCGGCAGCTGTGACAGAAGAACAGCTGAACAACCTGGAATCAGCCAGAAATGAACCCAACACCATTCGCCAGACGTGTCTGATCTTCAGAGTCGGACCAAATCAGACTGAGCCGTAAAACTGACCCAATATCAGGTTCAGCTCAGTTTGGTCAGTTTGTCCAGATCAGTATTAATGTTGTTTTGTTCCAGCCGGTCTGTAAAGCTCCTTACAGCCCGTTTAGTTTGGCGAATGGTGTTGGGTTCATTTCTGGCTGATTCCAGGTTGTTCAGCTGTTCTTCTGTCACAGCTGCCGACTGAAAAGCTGCTCAGTGGTGACGACAGTTTGGGAATTTAATGTAAGCAGCTGGAGAACGAACTGCCGGCTGAGCAGCGGGTGGGCGGAGCTCGTTACTCTGACATAGCAACAAGCTGCTTGTTAAGGAGCTATAATTTGGCCGAACGAACTGCAAACATTAAAACATATTGATTTCCACCTTCATGGCCCAATTCATTTATTTATTACTTTATTTCTCAAAGTCATGTGTCATGACCAAATCTCAGCCGTGCTATTGTTTTGTGATAATACACTCCCTCTCGTCTTCTGTTGCCTTCACATGACCTCTTTTGTGACATTTCATGTGAAGAATCATGTTGTTGCTGTCAGAACAAAACCTCTTGCCTCCAAAATGGTAACTTTAAAGGAACAGAATAAAACATTCTTAACTTGTAGTGAACATTAATGGAACAAGGCTATTTCCAGGTAATTTTGGGGTCTTTCTGTTGGTCCATTCATCAAGAAATCTTTACACAATGGAAAAGGTAACTGGAGTTTTCAAATTACGCAAAAGGTAAAAAACTCAAAATGTGGATACAAAGTTTTTGTGCACAGTGACAACATGCCTCTTTACATTATTGCAAAACCAACTATGAATTCAATATAGACAATAAAATTGAATTAAATTGTAAAAAGTAACTAGTAATCAGCAAGTAAGTCATGAGCAATCTTGCTCAAGTTTATTGGAGACAACTCTCCTCATCTGTAACCAAGTTTGTTGCATTAAACCAGTCGGGGGTGGTGGGGGGGGGGGGGGGGGGGGGGGCAGCTGTGTTACGGTGTCAGTTTTACACGAGCTGTGCCAGAACTGGAAGTTAGTATTCACGCCCAGCGCTGGCTCCGGACGGGAGCAGCCAGCGGCTAAATAATGGCTAGATTAGCCTGAGCAGATGGACGAGTCACAGTCCAACAGCTAAACACAGTGGCTGCACATAAAGACGGTGGTTAAGTGGAGTTCATTCTCCACCACTGATAGTGTCAATCAAACTCTCTTTACACAGCGTTCTTTAAGCAGGGAAAGATCACTGAAAAAAGCAAGCAAGCTTTATTGTGTTTTTATTTTGCAGTTATTAGTTACTAAAAGCACTTCAATAGCTTTAAATCTTTTTTTAAATACCCTAGTAGTCCCCCATTGCTTTACGCCAGTCAGGCTTTGAGTGATGGCCTTTCAGCCGCTGAGGAGATTGAGCCCGGTCAAACTATGAATGTCCTGCTGGCCCTGAATATCCGGCATTAAAAACAGAAAACATTCTGTTCTAGTGACGTTTCTCAGGCCAGCTGAGCTGAGTGCCAACTGCTCAGCATCTGGTTTCAACAGCATATGAGCTATTCACTGGAATCATCCCAGTGATCTTCTCAGAGTGATCACTGTTGATCTTCTAAGCCTACTCCAAGGAAAAGTAGGTCAAAAAGTTAAGATACACAAGTATCATGATGCTAAATGATGGAGTATAGCTTCTATTAGTCTTGTAGTGACATGCAAAACAAGCAAAAAATGGTAACTTTTCAGAATTAAAACACCATTTTAAGGCTATTATTAAGCTATTTTATTATCCTTAATTATATTACCCTATATTATTATCTATTAACTTGCTCCCCCTTGCCACTGATTAAGCAATAACTTTGTATATTAAACATTATACTTTTGCACAACCCATGCTTAAACTTTTTGGGTCTATAATGTTTTTTTTCTTTTGATTTCTATCAATGCCTCCAATAATAAATCACCCGTAAGCGCTGAAAAGACAAACTAACTGCATGGACTGTGCTCCTTAACTTCCCAACAGTATAAATAAAGCCCTAAAAATGAATAAAATAAAGCTCAATAAAGCCGTATTTGGATGTCTTGTAACAACAAATGTAAGAGTGTTTATGTTGTTTAGGACACAAATAAAAGTGCTCTGGAAAAAAGCTAATGCAACCTAGATATCGCTTAATAAAGTACACAAAAAAGTACAAAAAGACGGTTCTTCAGGGGTTCTTCAGTAAAGAAAATGGTCCAATCTTTTGCGTGATTAAGTGTTTTTATTTTTGCATCATGTAAGGTTTCCTCAGATTGATGGAAAATGCTCATGAATGGTTCTATAAAGTTCTATATGGCACCTGAAAGTGTTGATTTCGTTACAACAGAAGAACCCTTTTGGGTGCAGACTGATGGAGAATGTGCTGTAAATTGTTCTATATATGCAAAGCCTTTAAAAAAATGATTCACAGCACCCAAAAGGGTTCTATTGTTAGAATATCAAGCTTACTATAGACAATAGAACAACCCTTTTGGGTGCTATGTAGAACCATTTTCTAAAAGGTTCCATGTCTCCAGCCCCCCCCGCGACCCTGACGGAGAAGCGGCTTAGAAAATGGATGGATGGATGGATGGATGGGTTCCATGTATATAGAACCATCTACAGCACGTTCTTCATCAGGCTGAAGAACTCTTTCATGATGCAACTGTTTAATCATGCAAAGGGTTTTTTTTGTGTTCATGGTTTTATATACAACCATTTTCTATACTAAAGAACCCTTGAAGAACCATCATTTAAGAGTGTAGTAAAGAGCAGCCGTTAATTGGCATTTGGTGGTTTGATATTCTTACCATTGACATTGTAACATCCCCCAAATCCGACCTGTCTTTGCTGATGGGCTACATTTGCATTGATCAGAATCAGAGCTAATATAATCCAGTATTCGGTGAAGCCAGAGACCCAGTTCTGAATGTTATTAGATGTTGAGTGTTTGTCTTTTTTCATCTGTCATTCTACATCGGCCACTCAAATCAAAGCCAGGTCTAAGATACCAAGTTACACTTTGCAAGTTGCATTTGTCCATTTTAAGGCCCAGTCCCATTTCACCCCTTGCCCCCTACCACCTAGCCCTAACCCTTTTGTGCATTCATGTCTAGGGGTAGGGTGTCTCGATTTTTGTTGAGATGGAGGGTTAGGGCGGAGTATTTGGGCTACATGGCCCTCCAAACTGAGGTTAACAAGAAAAAGACCAGCAAGATGGCTTCACAAGCGACTAAAGAAGCTCACAAATGTATTTTCTCCATTAAAAATATATCTATCATATATATATATATATATATATATATATATATGATATATATATATATATCTTTTACATATCACTGTTGTTGGAAGAAAACCACATACTATATCTCCATTTTTGACGATTTTCAATTTTTCACATAATTTGAAAATTTACACACTCTTTACATTTTGTGTACATTTCATGATGAATGGACTAAACGAAATGAGTCAAAATGACTTGAGGAAAAATTCCGGTTCTATTGACTTACCTTAAAAGTAAAGTATGTTTTTTTCCCTCTTCTGTAAAGTTACTGTTTTGGAGATACGAGGTTTTCTTCTGACAACAGTGATATGCTGCTCTCACAGTACAGACTACTCCACACACTCATGTATATATATGTATGTGTGTGTGTGTGTGTGTGTGTGTGTGTGTGTGTATGTATATATTATATTTATACTTGCATGTCTATATTTTTTATCACTCTACCGTCCTTCTGTACTTTATATGTAAATGATGTTTGTACCTGTATTCTGCACAATGACAAAGTTGAATCTAATCTAATCTAATCTAATCTAATCTAATCTAATCTAATCTAATCTAATCTAATGTCTCGGTAGCTAGCTAGCTGATTTTCCCATTCCACCTTAAATGATGCAGCAGTTACATTCTGGTGCCTCATGCATCAGAACCACTGCACTGTTTAAGGTGGAATGGGAAAATTTGAACAAGAAGCTGGCGAATTGCAGGTCTTTGGCCCAGACGCAAACATAATTCAGACACTTTTATGACGTTTATGATGTGTTAAGACGTGATGCTACTACCTTACGATCTGCAGTACAACCCATGTGGAGAGCCCTTTGTGTTGTAACATTATTCTGCATTCTTGGAGAAACGCTAACAAGACGTTTAAGAACCTTTTTGTCTTGCTCTTTATAGAGACTGTATGATTGAATGATTGAGACAATTCCATCAAGTCTATTAAAGTGTGTTTGGTCAGCACTAGCATTGTAAGATGAGCTAAAACCCCTTCGGTTCCTGTGATAATGGTTAACTTCTCTTTAAAGCATGCTAATGATCGTCCATTAGGGCCTCGCCAGTCCTGCTGTCAGGCTGTGGTCATTAGCAAGAGAACAACAAGAAACAGGAAGCAAATCAAAAGAAATTTGTGTTTCACAAACCGTAACTTTGAAGGGAGACTTCACCCCAAACGCTAACACGGCTAATGAATGACAGCTTGCCGTTAGCAGGATGTAGCCTAGAATTACAACCGTTTGTCACTGTGAGATTAGACCTCTGCATTTAACCCATCCGTGCAGTGAAACACCCACATACATGCATGCATGCATGCTAGTGACCACACACACTAGGGGGCAGTGTGCACACTTGCCCGGAACATTGGGCAGCCCTATCCCGGGGAGCAGTTGGGGGTTAGGTGTCTTGCTCAAGGGCACTTCAGTCACGGACCGTCAACCAAGGGGATCGAACCGGCAACCTTCCGGTCGCAGGGCTGGCTGCCTAACCTCCAGCCCACGACTAACTGCCCTCCGTTTACTTCTTATTCACTCTGATTTTTTTTTTTTTCATTTTAAAACTTTTTTCTACATTATGGAATATGGTGTGGAATATTATATTTGAAAGACTTATCCTTAGGAAAACCTTTTTCACAGAATGTGTCTTATTAATTTATTTATTAATTAATTTATTTATTATATATAATTCATTAATTTAATGAACGTGGTCCAATCCAAATCAATTAAGCGAAAGTCAGTTTGCTGTAGTTAATTTTTTACCTGAATAAGCCTGAATAAGGCCCAAATACTGCACACATTTAATGAACTTTTAAAAGCAATTTTGGTTGTCCATTCTAAGGTCCAGTCCCATTTCACCCCTCGCCCCCTACCACCTAGCCCTACCCGTTTTGCGCATTCACGTATGGGTGTAGGGTGTCCCGATTTCTGTTGAGGTAGAGAGGTAGGGCGAAGTATTTGGACTACATGGGCCTCTAAACTGAGATTTTTTCAGAGACACTTCACACAGAGTTGTAGTTGGTGTATACTAATGCACTTGCTAAAGACAAGCCAGGCTTCATGATGGATCATTAAATCTATGGCTACGTTCACATTACCAGACTGAAGTGGCACTAAGCTGATTTTGTTGTCCTAATGTGAAGCTCAGTTCGGAATTCACGTGCTTTTTCTTCCACTGCGCGTGCGGCATCATTCAGCATTACCATGGCAGCAGCTCTGAACAGACGTTGAAGCCTGTAAACGATGGAAAAGCAGCTCATCTCACCTTTTTTTTCCTTCGTCTGGCTCAAATAATGAAGCTGAGAGCTGATCAGAGTTAATGATCTTCTCAGCGAAGCTCATTCTGCTCGTTAGTTTTTGCCGATGATTCAGTGATTCAGTCATGTGATGTTACTGAGTAGGAGGAGGAGCTCATGAGGGTCATTTCAGGCCGGTTCATCACATTAATGACCGATTTGAATCTCTTACCTACACATGTGTGAACCGTCGTGTCAGAGAGATCGGATCTGAGCAGAAAATCGGCTCCACTTAGTTACTTACACTAATACTAAAGATAACATGAAAGGGTAACCCGCTGCTCCTTCTGTATCGCAACATATTTGCGAAACATGGTATCAGTGAAGGTCTCTGAGCTTGTAAATGTACCCCCAAAGGTACAGCAGTGGTTTTAAGGTCCAGTTGTGCACTTTAAATAAGAAGTTTCTCCAGGTGAAAAGTTGGTATTTGTACCTTTTCATAACCGAATGTTTTAAATCAGAGCAGTAGAGTAAAAGCCTGGAGGCGAGGCGGGGCGGGGTGTGTGGAGTCAGTCCAGCTTAGAACACATCATCTCAGTGGATTATGTTTCAGTTATGATCCCTGACTAAAGGTACTGAGATGTACCTTTGAGGGTCCCACCCCAGTGACAAGAGTGGTACTGCCCCAGTTTCAAAACTTTTTTTAAGAGTGTAACTGAAAGCCCCCTAATTGGTGGGATTGGTGGGAGGAGAAGGTGAAGTGCCCACTGGTGCACAATGATGTAATCAAAAGTCTTCTTTAGAAGTTGGACAAAAGTCAATAGATTTTGATGGAAGATTATGGGGAAACAAGATTTATGGGTCCCACTTTAAAGGGATAGGTCCGAACAGATCGACCCCTTAAATGGCCAAAGTTTTATTACACTTGCATAACCTAAGAATAGCTCCGAAGTCCCTGTAGTTACTGAATAATAAGCCTTAGTGTGTAATAAGCCTGGGATTTTGAGGGGTTAACAATACATGTTCAGACTGTTAAAATATCTGGTCATTCTCATCCGTGTTAGGGTTAAGGATAGGATTCACATTAGATTTAGGGTTAGGACCAAGCTTAGGGTTAGGATTAGATGTTGGGTTGGCGTTAAGGTTAGGATAAGGCCCTGCTTTAAAGTTAGGAAGTTTATTTTGTTTTTTTGTTTAGCGTTCACTACTTTTTCACACTCCACTGTAGTTCTTCACATTCAGATTCATATTCAGGTTTTAGGCAGAACAATTTTTATTATGTTATGCTGGTTCGGTTCCTAAAGTACATTACTTTGCTCATATCTCTCACTTTGGCTCTTTAGCATTTTATTTGAGATTAAAAGATCCTAAAAGAGAAGGACAGATCCAAGTTCCTGTGCTGATAGATGCTGGAGGTACTAAGAAGTTCTACTGCAGTTTCATAAGTTCCCCAGTATTTAAGGAGATGTTCAAATTGATACCTTTCAGTACTCAATTGATGGACTTTACTTTAGCATGCGTTAGTCTAATCTATCCACTGGATCAACAGAGTATGCGAGGCGGGGTTTGGAAGCATTGTTTCAGGGCATATACCTGCAGTCATATGGAGGAAGATGATAGTGTAACTAACGTTTGGAGGCGTCGGATCTGAGGGACCCTGTGCTTTTGTGCGTGTGCAGAGAGAGGTGGAGCCTTCAGGGGGCGGGGTGGTGGTGGTGGTGGTGGGGGGGTCGTGGTGGGCTTTGATTCCTGCGGCCTCTCTTTTCAAATGCATCCCCCGGGCCAGGCCTGGGAGCCACTCGGCGCTGCTCACATCCTCGGAAAATTCGGGATGAGAAAAAGTTTATGGAAGCGAGTAGGAGTTTTATTCAGCCGGCCCCGCCGAGGTTTCCCTTTCACAGCCGCTCTGAGGGCCACTCTGTAAGGGAGCAATCAAGCATGCGCTGGGAATGAGCTCCATCGCCTGCCTACCTGTGACGGCCCCCCTCAAGTGCGGCTAAGAGAGCCACTGAATTGGGTGGTGTTGGGGAGGAACAATAGGCGAGGGGAACAAACAATCCAGAGAAGTCTATCATTCTGTGCGCTGTTATCTTAGGAGCTGAATAAGAGCGGAGTCCCCCTTTTCTCCGCCTGATAGTCAGCAGTGTTTTCAGCGGCCAGCGACACTCCTCTCGCTCCATTCAGCCCCTCTCCACAGGTTCACAAGGGCAACAAGTGCAGTATATTAAAAAAAAGAAGGGGGGTGACTTCGCTTGTCTGGAGTCGAGGACGCTGAAGTGAAGAGCACAAAAACCTTCGGCAGATGCAAACGTTAAATTAAATAAACACATTGTTTCCACTCAGTTCCTCATCTTGGAGAGGAGCGGGTGGAGCGTGCTCAGGAAAACGAACCGAGAGGTGTCGTTTGACTTCGACACTGAAAATATGCTCACATTTTTTTTCTTTGCGAAGTCTTAACAGTTGCATGCAAAAGTTTGGGCACCCCTGGTAAAATGACACGTCATTGATTTTCTAATTTAAAATAAATTGACTCATCTTCTGCTCACATCTGCACATCTTACTGTTGATTTCCTGAATTTAACATGCTGGAAACATGCCAAGTGGCAAAAGTGTTGGCTATATGTTTTATATTTGTCCCGCAAATAAATAGAAATTTTGCACTGGAACGTGCAAAGAAATGCCATATTTAGAAATCTGGGGCATGCATCAAATTCATTTCACGGATTTCTGAAAAATAACTATAAATTCAATATTATAAATTAAAAATCTCACAATCAGATTCTAAAAAATACTTTTAAAAAATGTTATACTTTAAAAATCTTACTCTTACTTCTTTTTCTAGATAAGTTATATATATATATTTAAATTTCAAGTAGATTCTTTTTGTCATTCTTTTTCATTCTGTAATAAATATAGTACTTAGTAAAATGTTGAATTTTTCATGGCGCATACCTCTAATCAATCTCATTCTCATCCTCATTCATCACCCTCTTTTTTTTAAAAGCAAAAGCCTCATAAGTTTAGCTGTCCGGAGCGAGCGGGCACCTCACCGTGAAGAGCCGTAAAGGCGTGCTTCCTGACCACCAGTGCTGCTCCCTGCCTGTGGGAACAGGGAGACCATGACTTATCCGAACATATGGTTTCCCAATTCAAGTCAAAATGTCTGAGCCCTGTTGCATCTGGTGCCATTTTGGTTGGTTAAAAATGCCACACAGGGCTGTGACGAAAGGGGAAGAAGTGGAGGAAAATACAGTCGTTACACAGCCTCGAGTTCCGTTTCTCACCTCATTAGCCACTGGCCTCCGTGACCAATTAGGCTTTGTCGCCGTTGCTGGGGTCATTATGCTCTCATTTTCCTGCGTGCTCATTCAGCTGTCTCCAGGGAGAAAACAAAAAGCCGCGCTGAAAAACGCTGGCAGGGCGGGAGGCAGAGAGAGGCGATGTTTCCTTTATAAACCGATCGAAAAATGAGGCGAAATAAAGAGACACTGAAAGTAATTAGAGGATTTTGCGGGCCATGTCATCGTCATGGGGTTACATCTCCATAACAGGGAGTTCTGCAAAGTTTGCCTGAGGCCTAGTCCTGGGACCGTCGCACATATATGTCCATCACACAAACAGAGCAATGGCAGTTTAACGGCAGGCATTCAAGAATTCGCCTTACGCCGTAAATTGACTCCTTTATTCTTGGGCCTTATTACATCCTTGAGCATTTTATTCAGTCAGTACGTGGAACACAATGCAAACGGGCTTTAAATCAACAGTTTGGTGAAAAAAAACACAACTTATCCCAAAGATAATCAATCATCCAAGACGTGTTTTGTGTCTGAAGTTTGCAGTAGAGCTGTGAGGCTAATGTGGGTAACAAGTAGTTGAAATTAAAGCACACCAATTAGAGCAATCAAAACTACTCGTTAAAAAAAAGCCCCAGATTGGACGACCATCGGCAGAAGTCAGCTGCGAGATTGTTTAAATGCATTGCGTCCCCTGTGCAGGTCAGTGGCTGGCCAGTAGCGCTAAATGGAGGCCGGAGGGAGAGGGTAGTGCCGGTGTCAATCACGGAGTCAGGCTGGACAATAGGCTGTAATTGGCGTGGGTCCACTTCATCCCCACATCCACTACTCACTGCTGGCCACCCCCATGCCCCCCCACACCTCGCACCATCCTGATTGTGACTGACCGCCAGCCGTTCATCAGGAGATAACTCAAACGTGCTGCAGGCAGCGTGGCAGACACACCGTGTTATAACACATTTACAACAGTGGTAGCACGGAAATGCAGTATGCTGAGTAGAACAAGGTTCACAGGACACTGCAGAACCCAGAAATTACGCGCTGGACCTCCGTATCTCAAACTGAAAATGAAGTGACGGCAGCATAACGAAAAGCTCAAGTCACCAAACCAAACAGGCCACGGCTTTTATCTACATTCTGATGTCACTCTGTTCTGCAAATTAGGCTCCAGAATATTTCAAATATCTTAGATTTTACACCACAGGACGGCGGATAAGCAGGAAAAACTCATCGAAATCATCTAAAGCTAAAAATGACAACAAAAAGAAAAACATCGCAGTGGGAGTTGTGGGAACTGTAGTAATATTACGCTCCTAAAACCAGAAAAACCTGCCACAAAGGGTTCTACGGGTGAAGCTGTAGGAAACATAATCCTTCTTGGTTCCCTGAAGAACCACAAAAGTAGAGATTTGTGTGTGAAGAACCTCTTAAAAGCTTAAAGAACCTTGACATAAGGTAGAGCTTCTCCACCTTTAAAAATCAAGGTGCCAGAAAAGATTATATGAGTGATGCCTCATAAGAACCACGCTTGGTTCCCTAAAGGACCATGAAATGTGTGATTTATAAGAGGGAAGAACCCTTTAAAGGCTTAAAGAACCCTCATGTGATGTGGAGCTTCTCCACCTTTAAAAATGAAGGCGCTAAAAGGGTTCTATGAGTGATGCCTCATAAGAACCATGCTTGGTTCCCTAAAGGACCATGAAATGTGTGATTTATAAGAGGGAAGAACCCTTTAAAGGCTTAAAGAACCCTCATGTGATGTAGAGCTTCTCCACTTTTAAAAATGAAGGTGCTAAAAGGGTTCTATGAGTGATGCCTCATAAGAACCACGCTTGGTTCCCTAAAGGACCATGAAATGTGTGATTTATAAGAGGGAAGAACCCTTTAAAGACTTAAAGAACCTTCACATAATATAGGGTTTCTCCACTTTTAAAAATGAAGGTGCTAAAAGGGTTCTGTCAGCGATGCCTTTAAATCTAAATTTTTACGGTTCTTTAGGGAACCAAAGGCATAAAGAATGTAGTGTAAAGCTTAAACACACTTAAAAACAAAGCTGCCAAAAAAGGTTCTTTCTGTAACGCCGCAGAAAAAACCTTAATCAATGGTTCTTCGGAGAAATTGATGTTTACTCTTGAGAAAAAGGTGTTGCCACTTTCAGGTCCCTCAAGAACCAAGCTTGAGTGTGAAGAACCTATTGAAAGTTTAAAGGACCTCCACGCACAGTGAGGTCCTCGGAAGAACCCTTAAATGGGCAAAATCCTTCCATGATCTGGAGATTTTTTTTTGTAATGGTTCTTCACACTCAGATCATTTCAAACATGGTTCTTTGGGGAACCAAACGTGATGCTTATATGATACTGCTTAAAGAACACCTGCTGTTTCTCAAGAGCGTGTATCAGTTTAAGGGTTCTTCCAAAAACCAAATGGAGGTTCTTTAAGCTTTAAAAAGCTTCTTTCCGGTCAGATTTACCCTCATTTACAAAAAGTTTAAGTAAAATAGTTTTTCCTTTGTCCAAAGAATCCTTTAGTCCCCTTTATTCATAATAATAACAATAATAATAATAATAATAATAATGTAGCATCCTATAGTTCCTATATAAATTATAACATAATAAATTCTATGATGATTATACTATAGTATAGTTATATATTAAATATACTGCTGTATTATAATTTTTATTTATATATTATCTTTAGTTCTGCCCATAATAAGCTGTTCTGTCTATAAATACAGTACTTTAAACCTTAATTTAAAACTCTCTCAATAAGATTTGAACTCTTTTGGTTGTTGCCAGGTTTTTTATAGCTTCACTGCTGTTATTTTAAAAATAATTGTTAATAATATAATAAAAGGAGATTTCTAGACTGTGATAATTAGGATATCATGCTCTGCAGTCCTGTGGGTGGATTTTCCAGCAGCGCCGCTCTTCTCTAATGATCTATTCTTCAGTGAAAAAATGCCGTACAGCAGCTCAGCGGGTCGTCTCTCTCCCTCTCTCTCTCTGAATGAGAGAGTGAATGGGAAACCAGTCCCTAACAGCAGGCTGAACATTAGGCTAATTCCCTGTGTTTAATACAAAAGGAGCAATTATATGCTAATCAGCTCAACTCAGCACTCAGCTCCTCTCCGTCTGTCCTGCGGGAGGACGGTCCTGTTTCCTTTTAGAGCCGAGCTTCGGTCACCCCTCGGAGAGGAACCTGCTTACATCGGTGTCCAATAAGCATTCGAATAAGCATTCGGCAGTGAATGTCAGCGCGGAGTGAGTGATATGTGCCACCATGGTCAAGCATGCAAATCTTCAGCCTATGCGTATCGCCTTACTTTAGGGTCATTTCACATTGAGAACTAATTGAGATTTCTTCAGTCTACCACAATTGGAGCAGTTTAAATGGTCATTAAGTCAGTGGACCTGTTTGAGTAAAGCATCCTGACTCAAATGCATGCAAAACGCAGCTCTGAGAAATTCCAATGTGTGAATTAAGGCTGTAGAAAAATATCAACAAATGTTGATATGCAGAATTTTAAGTCTTTGGCAAACTCATCAGACTGTTACTAAATAATAATAGTAATAATCAAAACCATCTGGGGGCCTTAAGTGATGTTGTAGTCGGAGGACCCCCATACATGTGGGGGTCTATATATATATATATATATATATATATATATATATATCAGAAGAAAGCCTAGTTTTTCAGTTTTTGACATCATTTGAAAGTGCCTGTTGCTCTTTACACTGGGTGTAAATTTCATGACTCGACCAATAGAAACAACCCAGAATTACTTGCAAAAACGTCTGGTTCCATTGACTTACATTGAAAGTTTAGTATATTTCTTCCTTCTACTGTAAAGATACCATTCTTCCGACAGCAGCGATGTATGTAAAAATGCAAATAAAATGTGTGCTTTTTTTGTAAAAGTAAAGTAATTAGTGACGTGTTTATACGATTTTCCTTATGACGTAAGACAATATGTCTCTGGCGATGCTGTGACTGAACCTAATGATATTAATAAACAGCAACAAAAACAGCCTAACAGAAAATAAACGATGCACTTGTGGCTTATTCACATTTTATAGCATCTTTCATACAGAAAAGAAGAAATATCAACCAAAAGTCTATGATATAGATTTTTATAATAGAGACTTTTAAAGTTATTGTAGTTAAAAAGTTAGAATATGACATACGATGCAAAAAATAAATAAAATGATAAAGAAATTCGACTTCAAATCGAGAGAGGATGGTGTGTACGTGATGTGTTTACGGTTCTCGCTTGCGGTTCTGATAAATAATACGCTTTCATTTTATCATATCACAGCCAACCGCAACAATCACTGAACTGAATGAGCCCTCAAATCATTTACCCTCATCCTCTTCTCAGTAAGACGTTATAACTGTGAGATGAAGGCAGCAGCCCAAGGCTGACCGTTAGCTGGACTCTTCGTGAAAAAGCAAACACGGTGCCTTTCACTCTCTGCCCTTCTCCGATTCAGCTCACAACCCCATTGTTTTAAAATGAACTTCCCTAAGTGGTTTCATTAAGTCCCGAGTCCGCCACCCAACACCCCCGCCGAATCCGTCCCACCTCCTCCGAAAAGGCCCCCGCAGTCTTTCTCCATCAAATGTACATTTACTAGTCGCTTGGCTTGAGACATCTGCTCCATGCAACCAGTCAATATTGCCCCCCAACCCCCCACCCCCCCAACACACACACACACACACACACACACACCTCCCCTTCTCTTCAAAGCAGTCAGTTCATTAGCTACGTCAGCTTTACAAGCGGAGGCTAGCGGCTCTGAAAGTGAGCAGCCACAATGCAGGCCTCATTAGCCAGTGATTTATCATCAGGCAAAAGGCCAGGTTAACCTCTGACCAGCGCAGGCCTCCCGTCCTCTCTCAAAGCCTCTATTGTCAGCTCCCCAGGGCTTCTGGCTCTGTGAAAGGAGGAAAAAGATGATCCAGTTAAAGTCACGTTATTCCACTACCCATAGCAGAGATAAATGGAAGGGCCTTGGCTGGGGATCGCGGCCGATTACCCCGGGGGTGGGGGGGTGGGGGGAGTGCCCCTGCTTAGCTAGCTTTATATGTAAACTTCTCGCCTGTTTCTGATGCCATTTATGCTCCTGAAGTTGATGGGATGATTTATATGCATGACCTGATGTTTTTAATAGACGAGTATATTGGAATTTCAACATAGCAACAACAACTGAAACCAGAATAGTAGTGATAATAATACAATTATAATAGGAATAGTAAATATAGTAATAATACCAACAATTTTACTGCTACTGTTACTATTACTGATAATAATAATGGTACTAATAATAATAATAATAATAATAATAATAATCTTATCCTACCCTATTGTAATAAGAAAGATCAAAATTAGACTTTTCTATATTTCACTCTTTTGCAAAGTGCCTCTACTAGTTTCATGTTTTTGAGTTCCGATGTTTTGGAATTTAAAAATAACAACAAAACCAACCACAATAGTAGTGATAAAAATGTAATTATAATAGGAGTAGTGGATGTAGTTATAATACCAGTACATTTTCTGCTACTAATTTTAAAACTGCTAATAATAATAATAATAATAATAATAATAATAATAATAATAATAATAACAACAGGAATAGCATATAATAACAACAGTGCCTCTTATTTTTTTAATTTTTATTATTATTTTTATTTTTTTTTTTTTTTATGCTGCAGATATTGGCCAAACTATTTATATCTGATATTTTTCATTGATGATGTAACCAGAACAGTAGTGATGATAATAAAATTATAATAGCAGTAGTAGATAGAGTTATAATAGCAATACTTTACCTACTTTAATTACTACTACTGCTAATAATAATAATAATAATAAAAATAATAACAATAAATTTCACCCTACCTTAATTATAATAAGGCAGATAGAATTTTTCATTTTTTTACAGATTGCCTCAACTACTTGTATGTTTCTTATATTATTAAAACATGCAGATAACTGAAATTAAAAGGCATTTTATGTCCCATTTGCACGAAGTTTATATAAAATTCAGAAGTTTATATTTGGCTTACAGATATTTTTATGTTTGAGCACTGATCTCACACAACCATAAGAAGCAGTCTCGGCATCCATGCGCTTTCTGTTAATATCTATGAGCAGAGTAGGTTTATTTTGTCTAGATATGAAAGCTGTCTGACTGGGGATTAGGAACTTGCCATGATGAGATTACATCGCCTGCATAACTACAATGCTGTCTAGACAGGTTTATTCTTATTGTTTATATTGCGGAAAACAATATCACACGTGCAAGTGAACGAGGAGCCCTCAGGGCCTCATAGACCTGATTCCGTGACATAAAAAATACATGAATGTAACTTTAATTCATTTTTGCTTAATAGAATCATAAACTAGTCGTATTAAACTCTTCATTGTAGTTATACTGTCACTGTTTTGGTTTTGCTTGGAAGCAAAATCATTCAGAACAGAAAATGATGCAGTCAGGGTTGATTTTTCTCTGTGGGAGATATTTGATAAGCTAGCTCTCCCATTGGTTCAGCCTTCAGGAGCCGGACTGAAGGCCTTGTGCATTAGATTAACTGCTACCATAATCACGAGGTGGCTAAGGATTTACGGATTTTGTGGAAAGAAAAACAAAAGCATAAGGCCATACAGCTTACGAGCTGTAGTCGAAACAGGTTTCAGTCAGTTGTTAGAAACAGAAAACAGCCACAAGGTAAAATATCGCGGCTCTCTGAAGAAAACCTCGTATCTCCAAAACGGTAACTTTACAGGAGAAGGAAAAAATGCACTTTACTTTTAATGTAAGTCAATGGAACCAGACATTTTTCCAAGTCATTTTGCCTCATTTCTTCAGGTCCATTCCTCATGAAATTTACACACAATGCAAGGGGCAAAAGGCATTTTCAGATGATATCAAAAACTGAAAAATGACAAAAAATGGGGATACAAGGTTTTCTTTTGACAGCAGAGATATGTTATTGTATTAAATCAAATAAAATCACATTTACATAAATGGAAAGTGAGTGAAAATCGTAGGTGTGTAGTCCCCTTGTAGAATTGAAATACCATATATATATATATATATATATACACACCGACTCTAAATGTATACACATACACTCAATATAGACTACTATTGCACTATTTCCAATGTATGAGTGTGTAGTAATAAGTTATGAGATAAAACTCTGAAATGTGCTGTTGCTCACATTCGCGTATGTGCAGTTAGTCTGAGGTAGATAATAAATGAGATGCAGGTACACAGGAGATAGAATATTGATACAGAAATGGATAGAAGACGTACAAGATGTCAATCTACATGAGGAGATTTTCGAGATGGCAAGTGTTGCAAAAAGGCAATTACTTTGCATGTGTGTACTGGATTCAATGGTTTTTTTTTCCCCTTCTAATATTTGATCCAGCGTTTTTTTTGCAAATATCGCCCCAGCACCTGATATCAGGTCAGTGTCAACAAATATTTCTGTTGACAATTTTCATTAACATTCAAAGTGATGCCCAACCTAGAGTTACTTAATGACTCAGCTTGAAGAGGGCTTTATTTATAGTATCATACCTATGAGAAAAGTGAAGGTGAAAGAAGGAATAATTATTATGGCTAACAGTAAAATAAAATAAATAAAACAAATAAATGAATAAATAAAAACTTCTGTTATAAAGAAGGACAAAGTGGTTACATGCAACATGTGCAAGCCTGACTTAGCCGTCCGCAGAAGCACATTACCCATGACTAAGAGAAAAGAGAACGTGTCCATTCAGAAGCAGCGGTCAGTAAAAAAAAAATGCTTTCTTTCTGTGCTGGTGTATAAATATAAAGGTGCAGTATGATCAGAGTCTGTTGGTGTGGATGAGGTGGATTGTCCATGGTGATCATCATGATGATGATTCAGAGGTGTGGTGACAGGAAACAAACCACGTACGGACTTTTACGTGCTTCAAATGTCCACGTTTAACTAGAACGGCCGAAAACTGGTGCATGTGAATCTCCACTAGCATAGCGCTAAGGTACTACTAGAATTCAATATAAGGGCTTATGTGTAATATTCATGCTTCACTGCTGGTGTAAATGTGAGTAACAGGGCTCAGAACTCGATCACGATTTGGGTGTTTGAAGCACTTTTGCGTTGCAAAATGTGGTTTAAGAACAGTTTGGAAAAGATAACTGTCAAATCATTATTTAGACTAAACCTGCTCTTCATAACACTTTGAGGACGAATACACTCTGCTTTTTTTTTTGTTGCTTAATTTAAAAATAACAGTGAAAATCAAGGAGAAAATTCCAAAAAAGAAGGCAAGTTGTCCACAAATGTGTTCCGATTGTCAGCACATGTTGAGACTTGCTGTCCTCTTGTCTCTTGCTCGTCTGTCACTGCTGGTCTTTCGGCAGCAGCAGCATCTTGGCTGCATTGTATGAGTCTTTATGTGTTAAAAGCTGAATCCTTAAACTGGTGTCTGTCATTGATCGGGCGCACAATGAGGATGCTTGCTGGGTTCCATATGGTCCTCACCCAACCCTCTGCTGCGTATAAATCTCACCACAGACCCGCCAGATAATGTATCACCCGTGGTTTGTAAACTGTTTTGTTAAGCGTGCATTATCAGAAGGAAGGAGAAAGGAGGGGTCGCGGCTGAATGTGAACAGTTGGTGCGGTGTTAGGAAAGGGTTTTTTTTTTTTTTTTGTAAAGCGACCACGCATACACATCCTCCCTCCCTCCTGCTCGCCTACAGCCACACCGCCCCGTTCTAACGAGGCATGACTTAGTCATACCAGCTGTCTGTGGCTGTTCCTCATGGGTGGTACTGCCCCCTGTCAGACCCAGCAGACAAAACCTCCACCCACTGGGGACGGGCATATTAACCAATGAATGCACACCTCTGTCGGCCAAAACTGTCGTCAAGCACAAGTTATTAATTTGTAAGAAAATCCCGAGATTAGTCGTAAAGTAATAGCTCGCATAACGAAGGAGAAAGTTAAGGAAACAAAACTGGAGCTCAAAATGATTAAACACTACTCCTAACAACCACCTGGAAGAGCAGACCCCAAAGCCGCCCCCATCAGACAAACAGCACTTAAAGCTTTCATCTCTGAGAGAGAGGAGAAGATCAAGCTGCTTCAGATCTGAAAACATCCACAGGTGTTTCTGTCCATCCTTCCACTGGGAGCAGACCGCTGAGCGCTGGGGGTCTGAAAGGACGTGTAGCTCAAGACTCAAGAAGAACCTCACTGAGAAAATGAGACGGACACATCAAACAAAAAAGCTGGACCATGGACTGACCACCCCAGAGGCAGCAGGGAAATACCACATACCTGGGAATTGAAAATGTATAAAATAATGCAATGAATAAAATCCCACAAGATGTGATGTTGATCCAAAAACAAAATATTTGGGAGTTTGGAGGTAAATTACCAATGGGATATAGAGATTCCTCATTAATGTTTCTCCTCTGGAACACTTAAGGCTGGTTGTGTTTGGTTCTCTTTCTGTTCCTTCTGATCCGTTTTAGTTTACATTCCTCAAATCATCCCTGACCACCAGTGTTCTGCGAATCATGATGTAGAAACCTGAGTAGTAAACCAATGTTTGCTCATGTCATGTCATGCTCATAACAACATGGGGCCTCGTTCACCTACCCTTCCTAAAGGGGCATTACACCACTTTTTCAAAATTTCTGAATCTTTCGATCACTGAGATGAAAACAGTGTCTTCAGTGGTCTGATGTGAAATGGTTCACAGTAGAGAAAGTTACAGACTCTGATTTCTTCACCGTGGGGGTGTTGGTAACCTGGGGGGGTTGCCATGACTACAACACAAATATAGACATTTTCTTTACTATCCAAAACCAGCAATGACCCTAGACTTGTTTTCTCAGTTCCTATATGTCACATTGATAATGGTAAAAAAGGATAAATATGAAAACACTTTTGACTCGGCCGGTTTTCAAAGCATTTCACATCAGTGGAGTTCCCCTTTAAGAAGAAACTTCTTTTAAGATTAAATGACCCATATTAGTCCCACAACAGGGAAATTTCACCTCCGCATTTAACCCATCCGGCACACACACTAGGGGGCAGTGCGCACACTTGCCCAGAGTGGTAGGCTGCCCTATCTGCAGCGCCCTGGGAGCACTTTGGGGTTAGGTGCCTTGCTTAAGGAGACCTCAGACATGTACTGTCGGCGCTGGGGATCGACCCGGCGACCTTCTGGTCACAGGGTCCATGACTGCCCCCTTTTAAGACTCACTTATGTCAAAGGTGTGAACAGTTCTGCAGTTCAATTTCTCCAGAACACATTTAAGAAAAAGCTTGAGAAGATATTGATGACTGAGGCTCATTACATTTAAACAGAGTGCTGAAAATGCTCAAGAACAGCTAGATCAGTCAAGCTGTTCAGGTCAGCGTTGCCTCTTATTTTGGCTGAAATCATGTTTAGTCTTATATTTTCCAATTTTTTTATTATTATTCCAGGCACCCCTTGACCCAGAAGGAGATGTAGCTTAGATGTGTGTGTGTGTGTGTGTGTGTGTGTGTGTGTGTGTGTGTGTGTGTGTGTGTGTGTGTGTATTCCAGACACTCTAACCCATTCCCCCCTTTGTCAAGGCATATGATAATGTAAAGCCGGGGTGCCCAATACTTCGATCACGATCACCCAGTCTATCTTACAGTGCACGCTGGTCCACTCAGAAATAAATGTACTATTGTGTCACTGGGGCAGGACCCCTCTCGTCACTGGGGCAGGACCCCTCAAGGCTCCATCCCAGTACCTTTAGTCAGGGAACATAACTGAACCATAATCCACTGAAATGGATTAAAGCTGTGGTGTTCTAAGCTGGACTGACTCCACACACCTCGCCTCGCCTCCAGGCTTTTATTCTACTGCTCTGTTTTAAAGCATCCAGTGATGAAAAGGTACAAATACCAACTTTTCACCTGGAGAAACTGATTTAAGCTCCACAATCAGACCTTAAACCCACTGTAGAACCTCTGAGGGAACATTTACATTGTTTGTACCTTGATGAATGAAAAATGTACCTGCACAGAACCTTCATTTCCAACAGTGTAGATCATGCCTCATCTAAACAGGCTGTCAACATTTCTACACTAGAGTTTTCCTCTCTAGAAAAATGTAACGTTTTCATTTGTCATTGCCAGTTCGTGCAGCGCCATTATTGTATAACCTGCACTGACTCTTTCAGAAGATGAGTGCGAGACCAAGCACTTGGCTGTAACTGGAGCAGGAGGGGGACTATTTTTTTACAATGCCAAACTTCAAATGCCTCTGCTTGATTTGCCAAGTAGCCATCGCACTTCCAAAGAAGGGTAACGTCAGGAAGCATTTTCAAACTATACACCAAAACTACAACTACGAATTCCCAACTAAAAATGAACGCGAGGCGACACAAACCTGGCTGACAATAAGCTTAGAGCACGTTTTCAGTCACTTGCTCTGTAATGGTGAAGTATATCAGTATAGGAGGCCACTGAAGTGCATTGAGAAGTTTTAAATCTTTCAACAAAGGGATGAGGCCAGCCTTTTGTTTGAAGGTAGATCATGATGACCTGTCCACTGGAAAGAGCAAATCTCAAGCCACAAAAGTATGGGCACCCCTGATGTAAAGTATATTAGGCCGTGCGTGGGCCTCGAGTCCCTTAGAATTCAGCAAATTCATTCGTCTTCATTCCTTCAGGAATGTGAGCTGCCAATGCAACCAGAATTCCAACGCGGCAGATCAATCAGCTGTCCGAAGGCAAAGAGAATGACGTACAGAAGAAACGGATCAGTTCTGCTTTAAGCCCGTCAACAGTCCCATTCTAGTCAGACTCAATTTGTAACGTTTCAATTCAAAGTGCTTTTCGGCGCATTTGATGCCGCGATTGCGACGTGTTAAGCAGAAATACGAGTGGGTCTTTTCAGAGAGTTTATAGATTTATAAAATCGCTCTCTTGTGGAGCTCAGATTGTGTGGTCCTGATCGGCCCATTCTCTCGAGTGTCACTTGAAACGTCCATTGCAGTCCGTGGCTCTGTGTCTGTGGTGCTAAGACGCGAAGGCATTCGCTTTGTAGTGGAATCTGCTTAGTTTGGTCAGCATACAGAAGATGTGGGACAAAAAAGAACTCCCCCCACACACACAGACAAACGCACCTATTACAAAAGTCCCTCAGGGCCTAAAGAGGGACAAAATTGAAAAAACGTGAGCTGCACGTCCGCTAAGCAAACAGAACAATCTAATGGATCCCCTTCTTCTCCACCCATTCCAATTATACTGATCCTGGGCTGAGAATATGGCTGGATTGGTTCACACCAACTCCACTACAGCTAATCCCTCACATACGTGTACATATCACACTCAACAGCACGACTTCACAGCCACCCAGGCAGTCCAGCGGGCCGCCGGGAGCGAGAAGCCGCCTTCTTCAGGTTTGCATAAGCTAATGAAGGCTATGCTAATGGCGCTGGAGATTATGGGATTACCACTTGTCTAACACTTATTACAGATGTTAGTAAACGTCCATTAGCAGTTTGGCCTATTCATATCCTGACTGTTCCAACAGCGCTGGTGTTTTTGGAGTTGTGTGTTTGATGCTGGGGGACATGGTCAAGGCTGTGGTGGGTCCTCCTCAAGGGCCCTGTTGATCCACACACCACATACACAATATGAATACCTCTATGCAATAATACGTCACATCTGTTTTATATATATATATATATATATATATATATATATATATATATATATACATACACACCTTGCTAGTAAAAAGCTGGACCCCCTTTTGCCTTCAGAACTGTCTTAATTCTTCATGGCAGACTTTCAACAAGGTGTTGGAAACGTTCCTCAGAGATTTTGGTTGGTTATTTGAGTTCCTGCTGCCTTTCTATCATCTGGAACCAGTCTGCCCATTCTCCTCTGACCTCTCACATCAACAAGGCATTTTCGTCCACACAACTGACCGCTCACTGGATATTTCCTCTTTTTCGGACCGTTCTCTGTAAACCCTAGAGATGGTTGTGTGTGAAAATCCCAGCAGATCAGCAGTTTCTGAAATACTCAGACCAGCCCGTCTGGCACCAACAACCACGCCACGTTCAAAGCCCCTTAAATCCCCTTTCTTCCCCGTTCTGATGCTCGGTCTGCACTTCAGCAAGTTATCTTGACCACCTCTACACGCCTAAATGCAGTGAGCTGCGGCCATGTGATTGGCTGATTAGCTATTTGTGTTAACAAGCAATTGAACAACCTAATAAAGTGGCCGGTGAGTGTATAATATTTCCATGCTCTCAATAATCTGATCTTAATCAGATTGCAGTTATCTGCAGTTATCTGATTATTCAAATGGTCATATAAATAGCACGCTCTGACTCTAGACTGGAGTAAGGTCTAGAAATCCGATTGAGAAATCTGATAAAGAGGCTGGACTTTAGCTCAGTAGTCAGATTTCTCAGCCCATCTGAACTCTGATTTCGCATTTCTCAGTCTGCGCACGTGTGAAACCAGACGCCGGTATTTCAAATTAGTGAGCAGCGTCACAGCAAGAAGCAGCGAAACACTTCTGGAGTGACGCTGAGACCAAACACGTGCTTGACTAAATGGAAGATTTAAATATTCTTCATCTTCTGGATGATGTATGTTCATATTTTCAGGTAAAGTGTCGCAAAGTTTTATTGGCTGGTTGCAAAGCAGAAATCTGATTACTGTCTGATTCATGTAGACTTGAAAGTTTCACATTATCTGATTACTCAAGTGCATGTAAACGCATTGATTGGATTACTGACAAAATCCGATTTTTTGCTGTTATCAGATTGATAAGTGCATGTAAACTCACTGTCTTGACAAAATCCCCATTTTTTCATTTTTAATTTTTTTACCTTATTTTGAGAATAACAGCTGCCCTTTACATTGTGTGACAGTTTTATGACGAATTGGCCAGTAGTAATGCTCCAAAAATGCTTGGAATAAACTCTTATTACATGCGTGTTTTGGTGCAACAGTGCTGGTGTCTTTACGAGAATCCACATGCAACATGTTCCATGTAAGTACTTATGTGTTAAGAATTTCCAAGCCTATTACTAATTTTAACCTCATAAACAAAGAAACAAAAAAAAATCTCTTTCAGTTTTAATAAGCAAAACATGAAGCTTTTGTTAAAAGTGCTTCACAAAGTCAGGAATATTTGATCCTGTAAGCCAAAACTGTTTGTCTCTGGTTTTCCTGCAAACATGTTTGTCCGTAACCTTCGTCCTCGCCAAGAAAAAAGAAATGGAATTTAATTTATTTCATTTTTTTGTTGTTTGGGGCAATAATAAAAATTATGTGTTTCTTTCTGTTTTTTTGACCCCACAATTTTTTAAATATTCACGTCCACCAAACGGTCGAGATGGTTGAGCAGAACATTAAAGGGCTACATTATATGAAAACAAACACGTGCAGGTGTGCAAACACACACACAAACATGCATACACAGAAAAAAGATTAGAAATCATTCTCAATCTGTTTTATTAGAGTAACAGCACTGAATGGTTTCGCCCAATTCTGCAGTAATTCTGTATTTGTGAAGCACATGAGAGCTAATGAAACAAGTTTGAGAAATTCATGAATGCAGGGCGTATCGACTCTGCAAACGAACTACATGTAAAAAAAATAAAAAAGTGTTTCAGAGGTGCTAATATCAGCCATTGTAACCAGCGGTGCTGAGTCAAAGAAGTCATTAAGATTATCTAGGCAGGACAAAAGAGAGGTTTGAAATGGCAAACAGAGGAGGCAAATCAAACAGAGCTTTGTTCAAGAGGCTTTGGTGTGACGCTGAGGTCCATACCAATTTGGAGATTTTGCAACTCTCTCTCTCTGTCCTGGGAAAATCACAGAGCCTCTTTTTCATGTGGACAAAAGCATTAACCATGACTAGAACTACTCAGATAAGTAAGCTTCAGTAGCCCGCTAGTCACCATGTTATTGGCAGCACTTCTCTATAGAAATGCGTGTGTGCCACCGTAATTGAATTCAGGCCATTGAGTTTACAAAACAAGAAATTCAGCCAGTCAGCAAGAAACGGGTCCAAGCACCCATAGAATTAACATTCCAACAGTGAGAAGCAGCAGTTTTCATGTAGGTCGCATGTTCTAAGTTTGATGAATGCCTTGGTGTGATTCTGGATCTTGGTGTGATTCTGGATCTTGGTGTGATTCTGGATCTTGGTGTGATTCTGGATGGCCAGTTGTCGTTCTCGACTCACATCGCGAACCTGACTCGGTCATGCAGGTTTCTCCTGTACAAACATCTGGAGGATCCGACCCTTCTTCACTTGAGAGGCCACCCAGGTGCTCGTTCAGTCTTTTGTCATCTCAAGACTTGACATCTGCAGCTACTGCAGCCACGTAACCCCACTGCTGCACTCCTTCACTGACTTCCTGTAGCTGCATGGATCAGATTTAAAACCCTAATGCTGCCTACAGAGGCAAAAATGGACCAGCCCCTACCTGATGGCAATGATGAAATCTCAAACTGTACCATGGGCCCTTTGAGCTTCGAGTGCAGCTCGTCTCGACCCGCCATCCTTCAAGGCGCGTGGAAGACAAGCGTGGAGAATGTTCTCCGTACTGACACCCAGGTGGTTTAACAAACTCCCACTGGCTGTCCGAACAGCAGAGTCTCTCACTGTCTTCAAATACAGACTGAAAACCGTCTCTTCACACAGCACTTAAATCAGCACTGAGTTATGTATTGATTGTAATGCATTGTACTGCACTTATGTGTTGTATTGTACTGTATTGTATTATAGTGTATTGTACTGTATTGATTTATAGGGTATTGTATTGTACTGTATTGTATTGTAGTGTGTTGTAGTGTATTGTATTGTATTGTAATATACTGTATTTCATTGTATTGTAGTGTATTGCATTGTATTGTATTGTATTGTATTGTAGTGTATTGTAGTGTATTGTATTGTATTGTAGTGTATTGTAGTGTATTGCATTGTATTGTACTGTATTGTAGTGTATTGTATTGTAATGTACTGTATTGTATTGTATTGTATTGTAGTGTATTGTAGTGTATTGCATTGTATTGTAGTGTATTGTAGTGTATTGCATTGTATTGTAGTGTATTGTATTGTATTGTATTGTAGTGTATTGTAGTGTATTGCATTGTATTGTAGTGTATTGTAGTGTATTACACTGTTCTCTGTTCAAGTCTGTTCCTTTTTCTCTTGGTATCTACAGTGACTTTTGTTTCTAGCAGTATCTGAGCTCAGGACCGTCTTTCTCTCTAACCTACTGGTAACTAGCAAAGATATTTTCTCTAGACAGACGAAGCGCGTCTGCTAAATGCTGTAAATGTAAATGAATGTGCAGTTCAATTCATTTCACCTCAGTTTTTTTAAATATCTCTCTAATTCAGTTTACGGACTCAGATTTCTTTACAGTGCTCAGTGTCTACAAGGCAAATACAGCCAAAGCAATACTACCCAAAATGCTTTTAAAGGCAAAATCTTCTTAAAGCTATCATAAAACACTGTCTCAGGCATCAGGCAGTGAATTCATAACCATCTCATGTAGTAACTTTCTGTAAGGAAACTTTTAGAGGTGGATGTCTGGTTCCTATCACAACAACTCTGACTCGGTAAGTTCCTCTAGAACTGAGCATTTCACACCAAACCACTCTGAATAAGTTTGTTTACATCTTGATCATTTAATTATGCGGATATAAAAATTAAATATGTGGGGAAAACGGAATAAAACCTTGCTGTAAACTCCAGACATGGGTCCACACTGTGGTTCCTCACTCTCTCAAGCACGTAAATGAGTAATATGTGTGGTAGTTTCTGATTAATAAGTATTAATATTAATACCTAAATAAAACACCTGTAGTTTAAGGGGTTAACACAGGCGTTAACGTCTTGAATGTAGGCAGTGGTGGGGTATGTAGACGTCTCATTAGGGGATGAGTGTAAGATGACTATTTGATTGTTTGATGTGAGCTGCTCTTGTTGTTTTACTTATTTACGTAACTCAATTTTCTTGGCTGCCTAATACTACACAATAGAAAACATATCTATCTATACATGTAAAAATTCTACATCTTTTCTTTTTTACAGTGTATGTCAAGTAGCCACCGTTCACCTTGAGAATATCCAACCTGACAGACTAGTGTGTTGATATCATTGCGTCGTCCAGCTCTTCATTCAGACCCAGTCAAACTGCCCCCATCAGATAAACAGCACTGAAAGCTTTGATCTCTGAGAGAGAGGAGAAGATCGAGCTGCTTCAGACCTGAAAACATCCGCAGGGGTTTCTGTCCATCCTTCCACTGTGAGAAGACGAACATCACTGAACGGGCTTGATTACTTCAGAAAATGATCAACCAGCTTCTAAGACTGAACTTTAGAGGTGTGTCTGCAGGTTCCTTTGAGAAATTGAAAGTGAGTCAAAGTGAGATCATATACAGTTGTTGAGTGTTGAGGCTTTTGTGTGACTGTCTATTAATTATTTTCTAAATCTGGGCTTGACTGCAGAACTCATGAACAGTGCATTCAGATTTAGACATTTAAATGCAGGAACCATGATAGGGTGCCTGCCCTCTGCTGACAGCAGCTGAAAGTGATATACTAAAAAAAAATGTAATATGTATATATACATAAAAAAATGTAATGTATATATATATATATATATATATATAACAAATATATTTCTTGTTTGTTAGCTTACTTTTTTTAAGTATATCACATACATATATACAGTAAAAGTTTTAGTCATCTAAGCAAATTTTTAAATGACCTCAGCAGTGAGTTTATCACAACATATATTAGAATAAAGGCATATTCATAATTCAAATAAACAGAAAAACAATAAAAAGATATGATACTGGGCTTCCTCGAGGAGAGGCCTGGAAATGGAAATGGGTAAACAAACACACTAACATCCAGAAAATCACAGTTTATACAGTTTATATATATATATATATATATATATATATATATATATATATATATATATATAATGAATAATGAATAATGATATATATATATAATCATTATTAATTAATATTCTATAAATTTTGTTTATTCAATTATTATTTTCTCAGCAAATAAACACAAACTACACAAATAAATAGATTTTGAAAATGTGTCTTGGGTGCCTCAGACTTTCGCTCAGTACTGTATATTTCGTACATATACATATATATTTATACACATATATACACAAGGGAGATATGCAACAAAAATTTACAAATTAACATTAACATAAAATTAACAATTAACATTTGATTGATTTGATTTGCATCAGCAGATGTAGGTATAACAATCTGCAGTACTTAGTGAGAGACTTGTCTTGTATTTATGTTTTTTCCTCTAAGGTCCACTTAATGTGGACGACTCCATGGTTAATAACAAGTCTGTGGTTTTCTGCACCAACACAGTCTTAATTCAATTTGCATGACCAGACAGATCTATGTAAATGAGCTTTGTTGTGATTGGCTGCCCTGTATTGCACCTCGTTCAGAAAAAAAAAACACTCTTTATAACTTCACTGGGCTGAATTTAAGCTCTGTGGGCTGAATGACCTGATTTATGCAAATGTGTTGGTTTTTGTGACACAGAAAAATTGAATTGACGAACAGCCTCGTGTCTCGTGTGGACTGGTGTGTTTTAAAGCTTTAACAGTGTTTATGTACTAAACTCTTCTGTTTGAATGCAGAAAAGAAAATGTAGTTTTAATGATATGGGACACTTTAATGTCATTAAATGGTACCGAAGGCCTCGGTTAGCAGCATCTGTTGAGTCCAGATTAGGCCTCATTAGACCTCCTATGTTTTAAACATTGTCACAGGGTAGCACTGGGTGCTTATTGGAGAACTTACTTTGGAACAAGCACTTTTAAAAGCTCTGTAGCCCGCATGAGGAGCTTTATGATATGTCTATAAACTTTATTTTTAATACTGTCAGCAATTCCCCTGAGAAAAAAAGCTAGTGACCATGTAATTCCAGCCTCTCCACAAAGCACGGCCTTAAAGTCTTTTGTTGCTCTGCAGGCTGAAACGAATCAGCTGAAGGCGTTTGAAGGTCCACACCGTGATCTGCTTGTTCCAGGCTCCCTTAATAGCGTTTTAAATAGAGGAGAACACAAGAATGGTCATTGTAATTGCTGTGGCACTGGTCCACACAGAAGAAAAGCGGGGGACTATGGGAATTCCCCAGGATGGATGGATGTATGGATGTATGGACGGATGGATGCAGCCTTTTATTTCAGAGGTGGCATCTATTTGGAGCTCATAAAACAATATTTAGGGTGAACTTGGGCGATTTGAGCGTTGCCTGGCTGAATAGGCCCCATTGATGCGGGGTGAAGGGTGCAGCGTGGGGCGCTGGGGTGGTAGCGTGGTCCCCTGTGTTTTTGGGAGGGGCTCACGGTTGTTGGTTGGATCCAGAGAATAGCGTCTCTTGCTTGGGTTCGAGCCGCGGTCATTTAACTGCGTAATCGGATTGAAAGTGAGCCACGGTATTTATGTCAGTTCACATTTCATCAGACGCCGAGTGTGAATCGAAGTCGACAGTACAGAGGGCTAATCCAGAACTAAAGCCAAAATAATTAGGGGCCCTATCTAATCCCCTACTCCATTACTCTCCTGCTCCTGAATTACATTAACATCAGGGGACGCTTACTTTCTGCTTTCTGCTGCTGCTGCTGCTCAGTCTCCAACAAATCAAGGAGCATCTTTAAATATCATGATGGTTTAAAACCTGTAGCACAGATGGCTCTGAAGGAATGCACCACGAGGCTGTTATCTAACCTTAGGCTTGAGTTCGGAGGGAAAATATCCTAAATATGCATGTGTTCTTTCATGAAGTACGCTTTATTTGCTTGCTTATGTTCCATGTTATGCTAATTATATCAATTATTATTGGGATTTCAAACGACAAATCAAATTAATGACCACAATCATGACTTTAAATGAAATATTTAGCTTCTTTACTGGCTTATTGAGCAAATGCTCATTAGTTTGTGCATCATATGCTCTCGACTTTGTTTTACTTGCACCTTAAAGTAAAGTTGTGAGTTCAGGTTTTTTAAAAGAGACTAGAAACTTAACAAATCAGATTCTTCTGTTTGCAGTTCAGAGTTTGGGAAATAAAATTAATGAATTAAAAAGTAATTTCATATATATATATATATATATTTTTTTTTTAAATGCTGCCACCACCCCCCGTCTTTGGAGGACAAATTTTTCTTTATTACTCGTATAGCAAATTTCTTTTAGTATATGTTGCCATCGTGTACAGGGAGGACAACAAATTGCAAACATACAAGTAAACTAAAATTACAAGGGGGAATAAAGGAGGGAAAAAATGGTAGAATTGGGAAAAAAAAAACACAAAATAATAATAATAATAATAATAATAATAATAATAATAATAAAAGAAACATACAAAACATGTAAAACAACAACATAAAAATAGAGAAAAGGGAATATATATATAATTTGTATTCTCAGAGAATGAATTGAGCTTTAGCTATTTGTTATACAACTACCTGCCATATAAATTTAGCTCTGTGTGTGTGTGTGTGTGTGTGTGTGTGTGTGTGTGTGTGTGTGTGTGTGTGTGTGTGTGTGTGTTTTAGGCATCTATACAAATTTTTAAACGGTTGACCTCAGCAGTGAGTTTATCACAATATACATTAGAATAAAGTCGTATTCATAATTCAAATAAACAGAAAAACAATAAAAAGTAACAAGAATTTCTCGGGTCCATATTTTTACTGGACACCTTCACAGCCGCCACAGAGACTCGTTAATATCATCAATTACATCATGAGCTCAATTTACTGAGCACTGATTGGTCAAACCAGGAGCGGCTTTTTAACTACATATAATACTGGACTTCCTCGAGGAGACGCTTGGAGATGGGTAAACAAACACACCAACATCCAGAAAATCAGAATTTATATATATATATATATATATATATATATATATATATATATATATATATATATATATATATATATATATATATTGCATATATGCATTTACATTATATGTAAATTCCATAATGAATGCACTAAAAGAAACGGCCCAAAATTACTTGGGAAAAATTCTGGTTCCATTGACTTCCATTAAAAGTAAAGTGCATTTTTTCCTTCTCCTGTAAAGTTTCCGTTTTGGAGTTACGAGGTTTTCTTCTGACAACAGTAAGATTATATATATAATTAATATTCTATAAATTTTGTTTATTGAAATATGAACACTTTTCTCAGCAAATAAATGCAAATCACACAAATAAATAGATTCTGAAAATGTATCTTGGGTGCCTCAGACTTTCGCTCAGTACTGTATATATCTATATCTGTCCTTCGTGTTCATGACAAATCTGCCACCAGGCGGCGCACTCGGATCACTGAGGTTTCCCTGCAGCAAAACACGCCACAAACCCTAAACCTAGAAACAAGTGTTTCTGTTGGTTCCTTGTGGTTTTGTAACGTGTTTTTTTTTTTTTCATGGGTTGATATCACCATGCAAATGATCCTAATGGTCTACCAGGTGACCAGTGGCTGATTCTAAATGCATTTGATGGTTTGCTGATGGGATCTAAAGGTGTTGTACAGGAACCTAGTGGTCTCTTTTGGAAACCATTAACGCAGCTCCCATTAGAAATCAAAGCGACTCGGTTTTAGGGTACCGTTTACATTTGTCTGTACATTTGTTTTGATTTATTTCAAAAATACATAATATTATCCTAAAATCAGATGATCAACAAACAAATCATTCAAAAAAAAAAAAATCTGGCCAATTTGTTCAAAGAATTAAGCCTGTGTGTTTAGACTGACCCCTGCTGGTTCTCAGTAAGATGACCAGATTGTTGAGATTCAAAAACGTTGTCTCTCTCACACACACACACACACACACACACACACACACACATATATTTCTGAAATAGTAACTTAGGACTAAAACAATCTTACCTTTCAGTGTAAAGAGGAAAGAGATTTTATTCAGAGTAATTTTGGGGCATTTCTATTGGTCCATGCATCATGACATTTTTAGACAGCATAAAGGACAGACGGTGTGTTGAAATGATGGACATACATGGTTTTCTTCAGACAGTGACTCGAATGCTTTTGCCTGCCATTTAAATGGCTTTATGGGCTAAATACAGTTGTAATGAAAACTAAAGCATCGGAAATAAAGGAGTGAGGAAAGAGGGCAAACAGTAAGATGTAAATGGATGCAGGCAACATAAATAACTAACAATTAAAGGCCAAAGCTCACAAACAAAGTATAAACAAGAGATAGAGCAAGTCAATACGCCGAGAAATACTCCAGACTTGGAATGAATGGGAAGATAATCAGTTACTGTGGCCAAAAGCAATGCAGGCCTATTACACCTCGAATACAACCTGCTGTCTGCGCTGTTGCACCGCCGTTGGTTTAGTTGTTCACCTCCGGCAAAGTCGTGCATTACAGCCAACAGAGCGTCCTTTGTGAATCTGTAGGGTGTATTTGTGAGTGAAGTGTCTGTGAACTGCCTGATTCAGCGACCCACCCATTTCTCGCTGACTTAACACGAGTTTGGCGTTTGTAATGGTTGTGTTTGAGGAATTGTGTGTGGGTGTGTGTGAAAGAGAGAGAGAGCCCTTTTGTGTGTGTTTGTGTCTGGGAAAGACACAGTGAAGCAGGAACTCAGCCCAGGTCAGGAATGTCAGGCAGGAAGTCCTCCGGCTGCTTCAGAAATAGCCTTCCTGTTCCCTGCTGCCCCCTTTGGGTGGGGGTGGGGCTTCTTCTGAGGTGTTGACAGCGAGGGCGTGGCCATTTGGAGGTACAGCTAGGGAAGCAAAGACAGAGCAAGTGTGGCATTGGTTGGGAAAAGCATCGGCGCTGGCTACATGAGAGCACAGCATTGCCCGTAGTGTCTGAGGATAATAAACGGAGACCGGCTGGTGGAATAGTAGTTATAGCACTTTGGACGCTGACCTGCTTTGTAAAGACTTAAGTTTAAGTGATACTTTTTTAATCCCACCAACGGGGAAATTCCACCTCCACATTTAACCCATTCGTGAAGTGAAACACCACATACACACACTGGTGAGCACACACACAGTAGGGGGCAGTGAGCACACTTGCCCGGAGCGGTGGGCAGCCCTATCCACGGCGCCTGGGGAGCAGTTGGGGGTTAGGTGTCTTGCTCAAGGACACCTCAGTGGACTCATGGACTGTCAGCACTGGGGATCAAACAAATTCCCTAACCTCCAGCCCACGACTGCCCCAACTTAAACTTAGTCGTGATGCCACAGCCATACGTAATCACCCACGCCCCCCACTCAGCTTGTTGCTAGCTACAATGGGTGTCTGTTAGGAAACGAAAATGATCAGGATGCTGAACTCAGTCGGTCTCCACAGTAATGATGTTCATGTAACTGTCATATAAGTCTGTCATATAACTACCTCAGAACACAATACAGGCTGTACATCGAAAACCTCGTATCTCCATTTTTGTCTTTTTTTTTTTTTTGCATAATTTGAAAGTGCCTGTTGTTCTTGTTCCTGTGTGTATACATCATGAATAAAGAACCAAAAGAAACGGCTCAAAAAGTCTGGTTACATTGATTTACATTAAGAGTGAAATGTGTTTTTTCCTTCCCCTGTAAAGTTACCACTTTGGAGATATGAGGTTTTCTTCACAGCGATATGCATGTTCTGCTTTTCATACTCAGCTGTATCTTTAAAGCCTTGGGTACATTACACGACTCTTAAAGATTACAAAAGACTGGGCATCTCACACTATCAGATTTTTTGAGCAGGTAAACACGCTTAAATGAGGGTCCTTTATTTAAAAATGTGATCAGTTTGATACTTTTTAAAGTTTTAAACATAATTAAACTTGATTGTGCTCATGCCTTAAATTCACTCAACACGTGAGAGACTTTTCGCCATTTTTCTTTGCTTACTTGCTGTATTTTCTTCTTTCGTGCTCTGTTTTCATTGGCTGTTGCAGGAATCCATTCAGATTGAGTCGTTGGCCAGTTTACCTTAGATTAGACACAGAGTCGGCCAAAAATTTGAGTCTGAGCCCCTCAAAAACCTCTCGACTCTCTCTTCAACCGTCAACTCTGACTGACCCAAAATCTGCAGACTAGAGCCGACGAGCACAGATTCAGCCAGACTGAGAATCAGAGCTAAAATTGGGTAAAAGTCCTGTAGGTTAACCCCATCTTAATAGGGTGGAAAGGTGTTTCTAAAGTTGTGAGAGGTGGGCGCTGTCGCCTCACAGCAAGAAGGGCCTGGGTTTGATTCCCCGGCCGGGTGACCGGGGTCCTCTCTGTGTGGAGTCTGCATGTTCTCCCCGTGTCTGTGGGGGTTTCCTCCGGGTTCTCCGGTTTCCCCCCACAGTCCAAAAACATGCAGTCAGGCCGTTTGGACGTGTTAAATGGGTGTGTGAGTGATTGTGTCTGTCTGTCTGTCTGTCTGCCCTGCGATGGACTGGTGACCTGTCCATGGTGTATCCTGCCTTCCGCCCAATGACTGCTGGGATAGACTCCAGCACCCCCCCGCGACCCAGAAGGAGAAGCGGCTTAGAAGATGTGTAGGTGCGCGATATAGGAAACGTACAATGTCTTGATAGAAAAAGACACTTTACCAATATATGTTATGTGTCACAATATTATATTATATATAGATATAGTTTTCTGATACTTGATAACTAGAGGGAATGGACAGGGGCCCCCAAGTGGCATGTCCATCTGAGCATTGGCCTTGTCATTAGGAGATCAATCCCCTGTCGTGCCACAGCCGTCAGTGGATGGGAATTGTCCTCTCCCTCACTCAATGTGGTGCTAGACAACGTGGGCCTGTTTGCTGATGTGTGTATATACATATATATATATACAGCTCATCTGCTGCTGCACAGTTTGTGTTGGTCATCCCCTAGTCCTTCATCAGTGGTCACAGTACGCTGCCCACAGGACACTGCTGGCTATATTTTTGGATGGTGGACTATTCTCAGTCCAGCAGTGACACTGAGGTATTTAAAAACTCCAGCAGCACTGCTATGTCTGATCCACTCAGACCAGCACAACACACACTAACACATTATCACTAACACATCAGCGTTACTGCAGTGTTGAGAATGATCCACCACCCAAATAGTACCTACTCTGTGAGGGTCCATGGGGGTCCTGACCATTGAAGAACAGGGTAACAGAGTATCAGAGAAACAGATGGACTACAGTCTGTAACTGTAGAACTACAAAGTGCAGCTATACAGTAAGTGGAGCTGATAAAATGGACAGTGAGCGTAGAAACAAGGAGGTGGTCAGAATGTTACGCCGGATCTGTGTATTTGTGAACTGGCAAGGAAAATGCAGTTTTGTTTGTTATGTCTCATTTAAGCAAGTAATAACAATACCTCAGTGCCTTTCACCCCGAAGGAGCTGTTCCCTCAGCGGAAGAGCTCAATTAGTGTCATGGTGCTCTAATTATTATGGCACTTTGTGCGGTCAACAAACTATTGATGGTTATTTATGGGGCCGAACTGGACCTTAACGTTCTCCGTTTGTGAGAAAAGACAGTTGGAGAGTTGAAACAGTTTCAAAATAAACAACTTCTTCACATCAAAACCTTACACAACGCTTTTTTAAAGACAAACACTTACTAAAACAGCTGGCAGCGAAACGTAACACTTATCCAGTCAAAACAAAATCATCTTATAATAATACACAGTTTGCACCTTCTTGCCATAAAAGCTCTTACCAAACACCCACACATGCGCACAGACTCGCTTTCTGGTGGAGCCACTCAGCCAGGCGGGGGTGTTTGTGTGCATGCGTGAGTGTGTGTTTAGCCAGCCTCTTCGGGAAATATGATATAAACACAGACGCCGGGGGGGCGAGGTCAAAGGCCCCGGTGACTGCACGTATAAACAACCTCATAGAGGGTCAGCGTTTTGTCCAGTGTGCAGCTGTGGACCATCACTGACTCGTTTCTAGAAGTATACCAAAGCCTCATAGAACAATTAAGCACTAAAGCTCTCTCATTGTGCTCCAGTTACCGTTTTAAATGGCTTGACCTGAGGTTAAAGGAATACATCAGTGTTTTTTTAGCCTAACCTCTATTTGCTGCAGCTTTAGTGGGCAGTCAGTCACAATGGGAGGATAACTATGACATGCGTCCCTGTACTTAGACAACCCACTGACTCAAAACACTTATAATAGAAGGCAATGAGCAGAAGCATTTATAATCAGGCATGTCATTATGACCACCTCGTTGTTTCTACGCTCATTGCCCATTTTATCAGCTCCACTTACTGTATAGCTGCACTTTGTAGTTCTACAGTTACAGACTGGAGTCCATCTGTTTCTCTGATACTTTGTTACCCTGTTCTTCAGTGGTCAGGACCCCCATGGACCCTCAAAGAGCAGGTACTATGAGTGTATCAGACACAGCAGTGCTGCTGTCCACTCACTGTCCACTGTATTAGACACTCCTGTCTTGTCGGTCCACCTTGTAGATGTAAAGTCAGAGACGACAGCTCATCTGCTGCTGCAAAGTCTGTGTTGGTCATCCTCTAGTCCTTCATCAGTGCCTCTAGTCCACATCACTACCACGTCAGTGTTACTGCAGTGCTGAAAATGACCCACCACCCAAATATTACCTGCTCTGTGAGGGTCCATGGGGGTCCTGACCACTGAAGAACAGGGTAACAGAGTATCAGAGAAACAGATGGACTACAGTCTGTAACTGTAGAACTACAGAGTGCAGCTATACAGTAAGAGGAGCTGATAAGATGGACAGTGAGGGTAGAAATGAGGAGGTGGTCAGAACGTTACGCCTGATCAGTATAGCCAACGAGAAACGTGTTAACCTTAAAAGTCACTCATTTAACTCTGCCATCAGAGTAACAACACTACATACGCATCAAAGGGTGAAAAAAGAATAAAATAATTTTATCAATTCCATTGTTGACACCTGGAGCTTTCTGTCTGCCATGTTTTCTATCACTGTATCAAAGATGCGCAAGGTTTCCTTTTACTGGATGTGCTGAGTGAGTGAGTGAGTGAGTGCAATTCTGGTTAGTAAGAGCTTATTATTGGTTTATTTAACCCCTGTGTGGTGTTGATGTGTTTGTTACTCAGTGGTCTGGTGGACCACCACATTATTGCTTCATTAAATCAATACAGCCACAATTTATGTAGAAATACCAGATGTTTAAAATATCACAAGTGTGCAGCATAGGGTTCTCACACACACACACACACACACACACACACACACACACACACAGACTAACAGCAGTGCAAGGAAACAGCACCTCCACACTTTTATTCCCCGCAGGTTCAGCCCAACACCACATGTGTAATATAAATGTGTGGGGGGTGTTTTATATGATCTCCACCGAAAATGAGGTTGGCCAAGAATCTGAGGTTGAAATAATGATAAATCGCATCATTTTTCCTTTTGATTAATGTTGAAAATGGGTCCCACAGACCTGAACACCACACAAGGGTTAATCACAGTAATAATACTTTCATTCCTGTTGTAGTAAAACCCTTAAGGCTTACGTAACCCTACAGCGCTTCAATAGACCTTTTCACTGTTTTGACCTTATGATAAAGGAATATTCCAGTATTTTAACCCAGAATCTGCTGATTGCCTTCTATTCTAAGGGGGGTTTTAAGTTCATGGGTTTCCTTTTCTTTTACTGTGTACAGAAAAATGGGTTGAAATTATCGTCCGTGCTGATGGATGATGTGCTACAAATGAAGCAGACAGAGTTTAGCGTGAAAAACACTGGCATGTTCCTTTAATAGCATGAGGAGAGTCGATCTGAAGGTTGTTTGGTTTGGTTATGGTGACTGGCGTTGGGGCACTGAGACCGTTCTGGACATGAAAAAGTCCACCACCCCCACCCTAACAACTCTCCATCTGGATTGCTTCTACTAACCCCACCCTCGCTCGTTTCTTCTCTCTCACTCTCCTGTCTCTCTCTCTCTCTCTCTCTCTCTCCATCTTTCTCTCTCTCTCCCGTCCCTACTCCTCCTCTCTCTCTTTTTTATTGTCATAGTCTCTCTCTCTCCCTCCCTCCCTCCCTCCGTCCCTTCCTGTCGGCCTGTGAGTGGAGGATGTGTCTGAGAGAGAGAGAGAGAGAGAGAGAAAGAGAGGAAGGCCGGCTGTAGTAGAGCAGCTCGGGTATGTACGCTCTCTCCTCTACCACCTCTTCTCTCTCTTTCTCTCGCTCTCTCTGTCTGTCCGTCCGTTTCACTGGCTGTCCGTGGTGTTCCAGCGCCCGGGGCAGAGAAAACAACAGCTGAACCACAGAAGGCCTAAATGTCCCACGGAGAAGAGAATGGCCGTAATGAAGGTAGAGCCCTTTAGCCTTTCACTAACAGCTCACTGACTCTAACTCTGCACTCGCGCACGTTTGGCAAAGCTTTTGTCAAAGCAGGATTAGTGCATGGCTGCCAGTAACTCGCTGTAGAACTAAAGTTGTGAAAGTGCACTTTAAAAAAAAAAAAACGCTGCTTTGAATTGACATGACTGACACGTGCATTTGATTGACAGTCATATGAAGTCAAAGCACCATAACAAATAATGGGAAACATATGAATGAACGAATGAAAGGAAGCTGAAGAACGAGAATGATTTCAGATGTGAACAAAGCATAACTGAGGTTTAGCATCGTGGGAACGGTTGGCTGAAGAGGTTGAAAATGATCAGGATGCTGAGCTGAGTCATTCTAAGTAATGATCACTTACACTGGTAAGCTGGAGACTTTGCTGATGTCAAACCCCAGCAAATCACTGAAATTGTCCTAGCCTCGTGACCTCAACGGAGGATGAACAGGCTTATTCATAGAAAGAACTTGGGCAAGTTAACTAAAGCTGTCATTATGACTGCCTCAGAACACAATTCAGGCTGTTCGGCTGCAGAGCTGTACATGCTGTAGATTTAAGCAGGATGGAAAGATCTTTCTAGAGTTGGGAGGTATAGAAAAAAACAGCATGTAAATAAATTTTAAATAAATCTATTTTACTGGTAAAGGTGGGCGATATGGGAAAGATACAACGTCATGATTAAAGACTCTTTACCAATATATTTCATGTATCTCAATATTAAGGTACTTAGATATAGAGTTTTTTGAGGTTGGCAAACAGAAAAGGAATGGACAGGTTGTCCCAAATGGTGCAACCATCTAAATGAAGGCCCTGTGCTTGATTTGGCCTCTGATGATGGGAACTGTCCTCCATCTGGGTGTGTAGGACAGGCCTCTCTTCCCCCCAGCACTCAGCCACTGTGGTCGTCTGTTAGCTAACACAACAGAACTGGAGGTTAGTGTTCTCCTCCAAGTGTGTTGAGCTCCAATGACGTTGTGTCAGCAGCAGTTACTGCAGTGCTGAGAATGACCCACCACCCAAATATTACCTGCTCTGTGAGGGTCCATGGGGGTCCTGACCACTGAAGAACAGGGTAACAGAGTATCAGAGAAACAGATGGACTACAGTCTGTAACTGTAGAACTACAAAGTGCAGCTATACAGTAAGTGGAGCTGATAAGATGAACAGTGAGCGTAGAAACGAGGAGGTGGTCAGAATGTTAGGCCTGATTGGTGTCTTATATACTCTTTATAACACTCAATATGTTATTAACCATGAGTGGTGTAAAATCTATTTGAAACCTTCTTCTTGTGAATTGCTTTGGCTTTTTGCCCCTCAGCCCACCGCAGACATTGCACTTTGGCTCCCAAGACACCTCCCACAAAGTCTGAGCCCCCTCTGGGCTAAGTAAAGTAATGCTAAGTATAAAACTGCATAGGTTTTCAGTGTTAATGGTTTTCAGATACAGGTCAGTGTTGGGTCAGGACCAAAGCAGGATCCATCAGTGAATTTCCAGATAATGAGGCCCAGACACTTAATGGTCCAACCAATGGTTGCAGTGTGAAGTGTAAACTGTGTTGGCATCATTGAGGCCTCTGAGGTTTCTGAGGGAGAAACCTCAGAGGCCTTAAAAGAGAGAGAGAAGACTCTAAAGTGGAGCCCATCTGCAGCACTATACATGAGAAAATCATATGCTTAAGACATCTAGAGATGAAATTCATAAAACTACACACTTAGGAAAGATGGTTCTTCAAGGCTTCTTTAATTAATTAATTAATTAACTAACTAACTAACTAACTTTAAAAAGATGGTTCTTCGAGGGTTCTTTAGTAAAGAAAGCGATCCTATACAGAATTCTAAACACTTAAAGAACCCATGGCACGATGAAAGGGTTCTTCAGGTTGAAAATATTTGAAGAGGGTTCTATACAGCACCAGATGAGGGCTTTGTCATTTTAACATGCTTCATATCGTAAAAATACAATAACAGTTTTCAAAAGGGTTCTATGTAGAACCATCTATAGCACATTCTCCATTAATCGGAAGGTACATTTCATGATTCAAAGATTCCTTTAATTGTCAAAAGGGTTCTTTGAGTGTTCATGGTTCTACATAGAACCATTTTCTTACCAAAGAATCTTTGAGGAACCATATTTTTTGACATTGCGAGGATTTCACACTGTTTATGACTGATAAGCACACAGTTCTTCACCATTTGGTCGTCAAATGAACTGAAGGTATTTTCTATAATAGCACAGCAAATTGCTGTGAGGTCAACCTTGAGCTATACCGCACAGCATTATGGGATGTGATAGCAAAGTGTTATAACAGTTCAGGTTTTGGTGATTTAAAAACTTGAAAGAAATGTTGTGGTAGATGTTCATTTAATTTTAAAAGAGCGTATTTGCATGTACAATGCAATAAACAGCGAATAAATATATTCATTTATATTGTTTTTTAAAATGGCATATTTATAGGTATGATTTAAAAATTAAAAGTCAATATTTAATACATTAGCTGCATCACAGCTATCTTATCATTATTTACTGTTAATAGTATGCAGTAAATTACTGTGAAAGTAACGTAACAAGTAGCCAGTGATTTACTGTAATTTTACAGTGTAATTTTTACAGCATAATCATGCATATGAGCTGAAATGCCTGAGTTAGTAAACTCTAACTCGGATAAAGCACTAAATTGTACAGTGTTTAGGTGCTATGGGCCTCTTAATGGGGCATATTTACATTTATATACTAAGCAGATGCTCTTGTCCAGAGTGACTTACAGTGGTAGATGAGTATGAAGTTGTGCCCATGAGCAAGCAAGCAAAGTTTATTTATATAGAGGTTTTTACAACAGGTGTTGTCACAAAGCAGCTTTACAGAACAATCCGTGTTACAGAAAGAAAGAAAAATTAAAATCCGGGTCCGAGCCCCCATGAGCGTCGCCCCTGGCAACAGTGGCAAGGAAAAACTCCCTAAAAGAGGAAGAAACCTTGAGAGGAACCCATCCTCCTCTGGTCGACACCGGACAGCAAACATTGTTACTATGAAGTTTTATAGAACAAAGTGGGGGAAAAAAAGAAAGCAGTGGCTGATTTGATTAGTTTATGATTATAAAGCAGCAGCAGCAGCAACAGTGGTGGTCAAGCCGATGGCTGGTGAGCAGTGGCACCCGATCAGGGCAGAAGGGCCAACAGCTGATCAACTCGGTAAAGAAAAGAAGAGAACACAGGGTCAGTTCTGTAATGAGTGGCTGACCACAGATTACAGTATAACAGAGCAGCAGAGACTCCGGCAGGTCTAGATCTGACAGGGGAGACTAATCACCAAAGGCTCCACTATACAAGTGAGTTTTTAGCCTAGACCTAAAGACTGAGGCTGAGTCTGAGTCCCGAACATTAACATGAGCTCTTATTCCTATTGCAACGGCATCTGGACGCAAGTCAAATCGCTCGTGTGTGAAGTGATGGTGTTACCACACTGGAAAGGGGATGCACTGAACTGACGTGGTTCAAATGTGAGCATCATTTCCTTTTCTTACCTCAAAACGATTGCTGCCTCACATAAGTAGCCTGAAAGTCATGCCTGTGTTGATGTGACACTTCATTCATGTGGAAATGATGTACGTTTGACTCAAGTAAATTCAGTCCATCGCTTTTATCAGTGCAGTGTTCTGTCCAGCCCGGCTGAGTGATTGTTTCCTTTGGGCTGCAGATGTCCTGGTCCCGGGTGAGGAGTGGCCGGAGCTGGAGCGGGCGGAGTGTTTGGCGCGGGGAGCTGCTCTCAAATGGGCCTCAGGTGTGTTCTGTCGGCCGGAGAACCTGGAAAGGCTGGGACACTACAGGAAAAGGGAGAGTCAAAGAACCACATCCATCAATTCCAGATTAAAGGTACATCAATGTTATTGTTCGGTGTTTTGTGTGATTTTGTGTGATTCCTCTTTGTCTCATTGTTTTGTAGCTGACCATATAGGACAATATGGGCCTAGACAGGTTTAACCAAGGTTCAATATGTCAGTTAACCCTATATGTCAGTTAATCTGTGGGCCCAGACTTTAGTTCCTCACTCTCGAGCCTACAGAACAGTTACTGACTGTATTATAACAGTTGGTGATTAATCAGCTTAACGCTTACCATTGAACTTCAGTGCATCATTCAGTGGTTCATATTAACACCTGTTATTCAGTAACTACTGTGATGTGTATGTTCTACAACTAATGTGTAAGTTCTCTAGTTATCAGAGTGAGGAACCAAGCATGGACCCACATATACATCCTATACGGTTGAGCCATAAAAGCACCACTTTTGGTTCCCTAAGGAAGCATGTTTGATAAAGAGGTTTATAAGTGCGAAGAACCTTTAAAAAGGTTGAGAGAACCTTCACATAATGTAAAGGTTCTGTCCCAGTTTAAGGATTCTTTCCAGACCCTTTGCATTATGTGGAGGATCTTTAAATTTCATAAAGGTTCTTCACACTCACACCACTTTATTGAGTGGAGAATCATTATATAGTGTAAGGAACCCTTGTAAAGGTTGAGAGAACTTTTATATAATGTAAAAGTTCGACACCATTTTAAGAGTTACATTCTATAACTTTATAAAGGTTCTTCTCGCACATCTCATTTAAAAAATGTTTGAGGTTCTTCTGTGGCAAAGCGTAAAGAACCGATGTTGGCACCTTTCATTCTAAGAAGGTTCCTTAACTGTACTGCCTGCAGTCAGTAGTGCAGTCCTACCTGGAGGGGGTGGACTGGGGTTTGGGGCAGCTGCGGGAGGCGCGTACTGAGCTGAGAGAGGCGTCTCACTCCATGCACAAAGCCAGGCTGGAGTGCAGTCAGAATGCTGAAGCCATCGTCACCCTGGAGACGCTGAGGGAGATATCGACCAATCACTGTCAACTCCTGGCTGCTGTTAGCAACCTGCCACGCCTCTACTCAGGTCAGCGTTCATACACTGTCATATCACACTTCACTGAAATGAATTGATTCAATTCAATGTACATCAAACTATGTAATTGTAACCATTGCTTAAGTCAAGTGACCCCTATTAGTCCCACAACCTCCGCATTTAACCCATCCGTGAAGTGAAACACCACATACACACAAGTGAACACACACACTAGGGGGCAGTGAACACACTTGCCCAGAGTGGTGAGCAGCCCTATCCACGGCGCCCGGGGAGCAGTTGGGGGTTAGGTGTCTTGCTCAAGGATCCTTCAGTCATGGACTGTCAGCTCTGGGGATTGAACCAGCAACCTTCTGGTCACAGGGCCAGTTCCCTAACCTCCAGCCCACGACTGCCCCACCTGTTTTCCCCATTTCTGCGTTTTAATATTTTATACTAACATTGTTTGCCATCTGGTGTCGACCAGAGGAGGATGGGTTCTATAATCGAGTCTTGGTTCCTCTCAAGCTTTTCCTTGCCACTGTCCCTCATGAGGCTTGGACCTGGATGTTCCTGTAAAACTGCTTTGTGATGCTGCCTGTTGTAAAAAGCGTCAAGTCAATTCAATCCATTTTCAGAGCTGTATCTTCAGACAAACGCCTAACCAGGCTGCACATTGGTTTCAGCTAAAAGCTCTGTATGTATTATATCTATTGCATCTTCAAGTAGGGGACAGTCGTGGGCTGGAGGTTAGGGAAGTGGCCCTGTGACCGGAAGGTCGCTGGTTCGATCCCCAGTGCTGACAGTCCATGACTGAGGTGTCCTTGAGCAAGACACCTAACCCTAATTGCTTGCCGGGCGCCGTGGATAGGGCTGCCCACTGCTCCGGGCAAGTGTGCTCACTGCCCCCTGGTGTATGTGTGTGCTCACTAGTGTCACTGTGTTGTCCTGATTAAATAAATAAATAAATAAATAATGTAGCTGCTAGCTGATAATGGCTAAGTTTGGAGCGAATCTCTGAAAAACCTCCGTTTGGAGGGCAATGTAGCCCTAACACTTCGCCCCACCCCTCTATCCCAACAAACCTGGGACACCCTACCCCGAGGTGTGAACACACAAAATAGAGGATAAAGGGATCAGTGCTAGGGGCGAAGGGTGAAATGGAATTGGGTCAGTACCATAAAAATTCTGTAGTTATGAGAGTGAGGAATTAAAGCAACAATGCACAGATCCTTACAGTTCAAGGGGTTATTATTATGATTATTATTATTTTGTCATAAATGTGTGATTCAGTATTTAATATTGACAGTCATACTGCATTTGCTTACAACTCAGTGCGGAATATGGTGCTGGAGACGGAGCGCCTGGTGGAGTCGCGCAGGCTGCTGGAAGCCCATGCCCGGCTCATGGAACTGGAGCGCTGGCAGGACGAGGTGCTGCTGCAGCTCCGTGGATGTGGGGGCGCGTCCAGGACCACCCTGAGCCCTGAAGATGACAAGTTGGTGCAGAACTATTTCTCTGGAGTGGGACGTTTGGTGGAGGCCCTGGCTAAAGAGCTGTGGGCAGTGGTGAGCAGTGGACTGACCCTGTCTCTCCAGAACCCCACCCCGTTTGTTTCGGCGGTGCGCATCGTGGAGCGCGAGGAGGCTCTGGATCAGATCTTTCTGGAGGAGCGGCGCGGTGTGTCCGGAACGCACAGCAGGCCAATGCCCCCTGGAAGGCCACGCTGCTGGAGAGAGCGCTTCTTCAAGGTCTGAGGCCCACTGACAATGAAATGACCTGCAAGGAAACTGCGATAACACTTTCATTACTTATAGACAAATTGTTTGGGAAAAATTCTCATTCACACATTTTTCACTTTTGTCCCAAATGTAGTCGATCAGCCAAGACATGTTTTGGACTGGAGCTGGGAGGGCAATGTAGCTGACAAGTAATGGAGGCTTGGGCCTTGGGTAGCAGACTGCATGTCTAAATCATTATGCCTTAAACTTACTTATGCCGTTGCTGGAATTGTAAGTTATTGATTCCTGTAACGGGGAGTGAGGAGGCGGAAACGTATGCGGAGATAAGCGAGATTTATTAAGGGCAAATCCAAACTCAGGGTCGAGACAGTCCAGGGTCATAGAGCCAACACGGATTGATCGGGGGACAGACATGACAAACCAGAAACAAAACAGAACAAACAACTGTACATAGACCAGTACACACAACACAGCAGACAACACCAACAAAGACCAGCAGACACAAGGCTTAAATACACAGGGAATACGAGGGACAGGTGGAAAACAGGCGGAGAAAATCAGGGGCGGAGTGATGAAACCAGGGGGCTAAACCAAAACAAACGCACGTGGGCTAAACCAAAGCACGAACATATGGACAGGACTGGGAGGGGCCAATCTTGACAATACCTCTGTAAATTATACACCTAGCTGAAACAAATTCTGAAGCCTGAACATTTTCTGTGCTGTTATCCTTTTTTATTGATAGCAGTATGTGGTACAGTGTCAGAAGCCTTAAGAAAGTCTGTTTGAGATAACTTAATCTAGTGGTATCTAACCCCAGTCCTCAGAACCCCCCAGATTGTCCATATATATATATATATATATATATATATATATATATATATATATATATATCGCTTATATATATCTATCAATATATATATATATCACTATTTTTCAGAACAAAACCTTGTGTCTCCAAAATGTTAACTTTGCATTAGAAGGAAAAAAACACACTTTACTTTTAATGTAAGTTAATGGAACCAGACTTGTCCAAGTAATTTTTGGCTGTTTGTTTTGGTCCATTCGTCATGAAGTTTACACACAATGTAAAGGACAACAGGCGTTTTCAAATCATGTCAAAAACTGAAAATGGAGATACGAGGTTTTGGTCCAACAACAGCAATACGTATGTATATGTTTTTCCATCAACAACATAGATGAAATACGTTTTGATGGAAATGTGTGTGATTTACAAAAATCAGAAGCAAACTGAATCAAACTGGTGATCAAATGAGTCCGCCTTTAGAAAAGTGTTATTTATTGTGGAACTTTATTTAAAGCTGTTGTCAGTTATGCATTGTTTCATATGAAGAAAGCTGCAGATCAGCATGGCTGTCATTCAGGGGATCTCACCCCTCCCCCTTCGCCCTCATTGCTCGCCAGCAGCTCAACACACAGTCACAATGTTAACAGTGTCCTTGTAACATAATAACATAGTACCAGGAAAATGAGGTGTTATTTGATTATGCTAATTAAAAATATCTCAGTCGATTTCCATTCCACTGGAGGAATGGCCAGTAGGGGGCAAGCCGACAGAGGCTACTAACTCACTGACAGATCTTAGATCAGCCCTCCTGCTATGAGAAACTTTATGACTGTTGGTTCTGGTGTGGTTTGCACAGGGCTATTTAACTCCAAAGCGAAGGAAAGATGCAGACTTCAGGCACCAAACATGTTTTGGCTGACCATTATCTATATATTAAAATAGGACATTAACATTAGTAGTGAAGCACTTTGTTTGTTGTCCAGGCCTTTAGGTGTTAGTGATGCAGCATAGTGTGTTTCTCAGGTGCTGGAGGAGACGGTTGCAGCACGTTTTCGCAGCGCTTCCTACCTGCACACTCGAGGCCCTGGACTGGCCGGACATCTTTCTGCCCTTCAGCACAGCATCATGAGTGACCTGGCCACGGTGCGGAACCTTCTGGAGCAGTGTGTCCCTCCTCACTACCAGCTGACCAAGGCTTACCTGCACGCCTGCCACCGCTGCCTGCAGACCCACCTGAGCCAAATCATCGGCTGGGAGTTGCAGAGCGGAGAAATCTTTGCTGTCCTTAACTGGGTCCTGCACATCTACAACAGGTGGGGCTGTATCTGTGCAATCTCTTACATAAGTGCGATTGAACCCAGTCTAGCAGGATAAGTGCCTAAAGTTGTCCCGTCGTGTGAAATTAAAATGTTGAAATTAAAGAATTCGGTGTTGTGCATAAACATGTTAAATAGACCCTTTTCACAAGGAAAGGAACTGCATAAACATTGAGTATAATAAGTCCCGCTGTTGCTTTACAGACAGTTACTAACCTCAGAAATAAGGCTGTTAGTATCACTAGTTGCCGAGATTAGAAATTAGAGGACGTCTCCAACTGCTGGAGAACCAAGCACACAACAATGTGAGTCCAAACTAAATAAAGTATATAAATGCTCTGTGGAAAAATTCACAGCTGTCAGAGTACAGTAGCGTCAGCTAACGTCTACAGAGGGACAAATCAGTGGATAGGTGACAATGACTGTCACCAAAATGCTAGATAAGCCATGTTAGCTGGAGATTGAAACTTACTAACTAACATATTTGGCAAAAAGCTAAACACGTACACACTCCGGCAGGGGGCACACCGGGTCGCCGTGGTCCGCAGCACCACTGTATACAAACACAAGCTCCAGTGAATGATCACCTGCCCCTTGCTGAGCCCTCGCGCTCTCTGATGCTGACAGTTTTTGAGGGAGAAAATGAAAACTGTTCCTCTGAAAGCGGCTGTAGCAGCGATTTTCATGAACTGCATTCGGAGTAATATACATTACTACACACACATACACATACATACAATAATACACACACACTAGGGGGCAGTGAGCACACTTGCCCGGAGCGGTGGGCAGCCCAATCCGCAGCGCCCGGGGAGCAGTTGGGGGTTAGGTGTCTTGCTCAAGGACACCTCAGTCATGTGCTGTCGGTTCTGGGGATCGAACCAGCGACCTTAAAGATCACGAGGCTGGTTCCCTAACCTCCAGCCCATGACTGCCCCATATGCCTTTAAAAGAAGAAAACACTTATTAATATTAATAAAGGATAAGACACTGGAGCGCCGCAGCTTTGTTTTTATAATAGATAAACAGTCTACATGAATGTATTCATATTTGAGGTCATTCATTTTGACCAGTGAGTATTTGCTTCTCTAGCTCAGAGATGATGGGTGACCCTGCCCTTTCTGCATATTTGGACCAGGACGAATTGGGGCCATTGATATCTCAAGAAGGTCTGGAGCAGCTGCAGAACAAATATGTTCAGAGTGTTCGGGTGAGGCTACAGTGATTTATGAGGTCCTGATTCATTTTAAATGGCTTTGTCTGAGAGGCAGTTAAGCACCCAGACAGCATGTGGAGAGTGCATGGTTGCATGGCTTAAGCCTATCTGTAAACTGTTCTGGTAGAAAAGCGTTTCAGAATGGATGCAGAAGGCACTCGAGGTGGAGCTGACAGACTGGCAGAGGGATCAGGAACCTGATATTGATCACGAAGGCTGCTACCACACAAGCCTCCCTACAATCATCACTCAGGTAGAGCAGCACTCAAGCATCTCTAAAAAGGAAGAAATTAATTAGTATCTGATTTCATATGAAAATGAATAAGATAGAAGGCAAGAAGTGATCCAAGATCTGCACTTTTACCTCTGAATTTGGGTCGTTCTCTTGGTGCCATGTTATGAGTACCATACACTTACTGGCCACTTTATTGGAAACCCTTCTAGCTCCTGGTATACAGTTAGAGACGGTGCTGAAGCCTATCCCGGGCGGAAGGCAGGATACACCCTGGACTGGGGTCGATAGTCCATCTCAGGGCCCATTGCTAACAGGTGGACTTTAAACACGTGACTTTAAACACGGCACTGTCATAGGACGCCACCTCTGCCACAAGCCAGTTTGTAAAATTTCTGTCCTGCTAGAGCTGCCCCAGACAACTGTCAAATGCTCTTCTGGATGAATCGGCAAAAATTCCCACAGACTCACTGTAAACCCAAACTCTTGTAAAAAGATTCCCAGAAGTGTGGAAGCTGTTATGGCTGCAACAGTGGGACCAACTCCATATTAATGCCTATGGGTTAAGAATGGTATGTCATAAAAACTCCTGCAGGCGTAATGTATAAGTGTCCCAATACTTTTTTTCCATAAACTGTGGTGTGTCTTATGTTAACAGAAGCTTTCTCCATTGTAAGTAAAGAAACACTGTACAGGTGAGTTGCTCTTGTCTCTGTGTTGTTAGATGTTGGAGGAGAATGCACGTGTGGCTCTTATGATCAGCGAAAGTCTGCGGGACCAGACGATCCAGATGGGTCTTTATGAGATGGAGAACCTTCTCAGTAGGTTTGTGCTGTAAATACATTATTTGGGTGTAATCGAGTACGTCAAAATCCAGGTCTGCAATGGTTTCCCGGTCTAAATGATTAAAGAACAATTCCATAATTTTTTTTATTTCTGCATGATTCAATTGTTGAAATGTAAACAAAGTCATTAAATTGCTTTGAAGTGAAATGGTTCATAGTAGAGGGAATTTTCAGACTTTTTGGGAATTTTTGTGCAATTCCACCGACTTCCCAGAATATTTGTGCATAATTAAATTGTTAAAATCTCAACAAAGTCATTGACAGTGGTTTGATGTGAACCGCTCCATTCTAGAGAAACATGCCGAGTCCGAATCGTTCAGGAATCGTTGTAGAGTTTAATGCCTCTAAACGCTCCCTCACAGAAAGTTATTACACAAGCTGGTTATGAGTACGCTGCCTGATGTCTGAGACGTTGTTTTATGGTGGGTTTGAGAAGGTTCTGGTCCAAAACACATGCTGGTACATGCAGGGAACTCTATGGCAAAATAGTCCAAGAAAACAAAGCCGATTTTTTTCCCCCCAAATTTACTGCTATTTTACCATCATCAATATTACATGTAAAAACTGGTGATTTTGGATAGTAAAAATGGCAATGACTTGTGTTGTAGACATGGCAACCCCTGGTTCTTATCACTACCACTGTGAACAGTTCTGACTCAGTAATTTCTCTAGAATGGAACAACTAGAACAACTTTTTTTACATCTTAATACTTTAATCATGCGCAACTTTTCTGAGAAATGAGTGGAATTCCCCTGCAAGCTCACGAAGGCTTTGAAGATTAGGGAAAGAGCCGGACCAGATGTGCAGAAATGTAGCACAGCTAGATTTACTTCCTGTAGATTTCTTATATAAAGGCTGTATTAAGTGTGTCATATTAAACTAACACCAGTTTGTCCTTGTAAATCCCGCTCAGATTTCGAGATGCCATTGTCGAATTTGGCAAGGAGCATCGTAAGGATCCAACAGCAAACAGCAAGTTCTACCTCCATTACCTTCTGGCCTGCATAAGCAACTGCATCATCCTCAAGTGAGATGGTGTACAAGTATCTTTCGACAGTATGTCTGTGTTAGTGCTGTTTGTTACAAACAAGTCTGTGACTTCTGCATCTTGTTTTGTTTAATTCCACGTGCAAAGCTCTTGAAGTGATAGTCTGACCATAGCCTGCCTAAAGTTTACTTTAGTTTTATTCTGGTGTAATGTAGTGCAGCACGTCATGTGCCAGCCCAGGCTCAAGGAGAGCGCTGCAGGCAGGATTCAGTACCGCAGCAGCCGTAACTTTAATTTTCACCGGCAAACAAACACAAAACAATCAAACAAAGCCAATGATACACTGGCCACTTTTCAGTGGCTTTCAACTGGACTTTGCCGTCCTTTCCAAGCTAAGTCTCTCGGGCTGCTACTGCCACTCTTCCTACTCTCAGCTGAGCTTTTCAGCTTGTCAGTCCTCTCTTGTTGCTGCTGCTCGTCCCTCTCTCTGTCTCTCTCTCTCTTTTTGTTCTTTTTAAAAGGTGCTCACATTGCAGGCCAGGTCAGCTTCAGGTGGCTCTCACCTGAGCGCCTGAGCCGAGAGCTTGTTGTTCTGCCTCTTTGTCACCGCCCTGGCTCCACATCTCAGCCACGTGGATTGAGCACGAGCTGTAGTGATGGGGCCTCGCTGTGGAACAGGGGGCAGGGCCCGGGCAGCAGAGTTTGGGACTCACTTCCCGCCTTCGTGCCTCTCCTGGCCGGCATCGTCATCTTCCTTCTCCCACCATCACTCGTGCCACTCAGCAGAGCTCGGGTTTTGAGCTTCATCCCTCACTCATTCACGGTCCTCCCCCGCCATCCTTGCGGGGCTTCGTTCTCGTAGTTTGGGCCCCTGACAACTCTTGCGGCTGTCATTGGAGCCTGGGGTGGCGCAGGCACATACCACATGTAGTTAATACGTAATGGACGTTTATAGGTGGCACTGCATTGAATCAATACACTCACATTACACTCACTGGGTAGTCGTGGGCTGGAGTTTAGGGAACCAGCCTTGTGACCGGAAGGTTGCCGGTTCAATCCCCAGTGCCGACAGTCCATGACTGAGATGTCCTTGAGCAAGACACCTAACCCCCAACTGCTCCCCGGGTGCTGCAGATTGGGCTGCCCACCGCTCCGGGCAAGTGTGCTTACTGCCCCCTAGTGTGTGTGCTCACTAGAGTGTATGTGGTGTTTCACTTCACAGATGGGTTAAATGTGGAGGTGAAATTTCCCCGTTGTGGGACTAATAAGGGTCACTTAAACTTGTTAGCAAGGGTTAAATTGTTCAAATTTAATAGACACAGGTTAAAGCTTCTTATTTATATGGTCAGGTTTTAGTTTGCTTTTGCCTAAGACTAACTTTTACATGTCTTGGAAAGTGGCTGTTCAGACTGATTTACTTGGCACAGATTTAGTTGTAGAAAAAGATTTCCAGTGATAAATAGATACAGTGCTGTGCAAAAGCCTACCCATGAAAAAGCAGGAAACACAGAAAATTACACAGAAATTACACAGAAAACCTCAACAACTAAAAATAATATCAGATCTATCAGTGTTTAATGCGTCCACTGTTTATTTTGTGCACCCTCTTGCCACTTTAACCCTTCCCTCTTTAAACCATTGACTTATGGCCGTGTCCTTCTAACAAAAGCTTTTTTAAATAGACATCACAATAACCAAAACTTGCCTTTGCTGCTTTGCAATTAAGGATGCAGATAAAAGGGAACTCTGGAAGACCTGGTAGACACGCAAACTGCCCCTTCAGATAAACAGCACTAAAAGCTTTGATCTCTGAGAGAGAGGAGAAGATCAAGCTGCTTCAGATCTGAAACCATCCACAGGTGTTTCTGTCCATCCTTCCACTGTGAGAAGACCGCTCAGCGCTGTGGGTCTGAAAGGACGTGTAGCTGATCAAGAAGAACCTCACTGAGAAAAGGAGACGGACACATCGAACAAAGAAGCTGGGCGATGGACTGACCACCCCAGAGTTGAGACCCCAACACCACTGAATTTGGATCATGGGAAGCAGAAAATACTAAACCAACTTCTAAGACTGAACTTTGGAGGTGTAAAAAAACAAAAATCATCATCATCATCACTAACCGCTTAGTCCAGATAGGGTCGTGGTAGCAGTTGGGAGAGCAGAGAATCCCAGATGACCCTGTCCCCAGCAACTTCCTCCAGCTCATTCCCAGGGACACCAAGCTGCTCCCAGGCCAACTTGGAGATGTAATCCCTCCAACGGGTCTTAGGACAATTCCGGGGTCTTATTCCGGTAGGCCCACTGGGAGGCGTCCAGGAGGCATCTGAATCAGCCACCTAAACCACCTCAGCTGGCTCCTCTCAATGCGGAGGAGTAGCCCTAGCGGCAGAAACTGTGGAAAAGTATCCTTGCAGAAAAGAATGGAAGCTGTAATAAAGGCAAGCCTGGACAAACTAAACGCTGAGCAGTTAGATAATGTATTTAGCTGTTCAGGCTTCTCTATAATTTTTATCCTAATGCTAAAAATGCTAGACGACAGGGTGGTCTCAGAATTTTGCACAGTACTGTATACCCCTGGAGTCTTGTCACAGACAGACACTGTATCTGAAATCCTGGGCATGCTCTTCCACTCTATTTCTAATTAAATGCTTAAAATGCTCCCACCCTCTAGAATGTCCACAGAGAGCCTGCATCAGCAGGTTGGCTCTCGAGCATCAGTGCGTTTTTCCCGGATTCCCCCTGGGCCGCTGGCCGCACTGGACCGGGCTGTGAAGAAAGCCTGTCGACTGGTGATGGATCAGCTGCTGCTGGACCTGCTGCCCCACTTGCAGGAGCTCCTGTCTCGAACCTGGCTGGCCCAGGGAGACGTTATCCCTAAGGTGTGCATCGTTCTGGAGCACCACTATGAGCTCTACAGTCGCGTGCGGTCACCCTGCCGCCAGGTGAGTCAACCTCCATCGCCACCACTGCTGTCCAGAACGCAGCAACAGAATGATCTTGACAAGTAAAATCATCTTACAGCTAATCAACATGTCAGAAATACACTAACCGGCCACTTTATTATTTTATGTTCAGTTGCTTGTTAATGCAAATAGCTGATCAGCCAATCACACGGCCGCAGCTCTCTGCATTCAGGCATGTAGAGGTGGTCAAGACAACTTGCTGAAGTGCAGACCGAGCATCAGAACGGGGAAGAAAGGGGATTTAAGGGACTTTGAACGTGGCGTGGTTGTTGGTGCCAGACGGGCTGGTCTGAATATTTCAGAAACTGCTGATCTACTGGGATTTTCACACTCAACCATCTCTAGGGTTCACAGAGAACGGTCCGAAAAAGAGGAAATATCCAGTGAGCGGTCAGTTGTGTGGACGAAAATGCCTTGTGAGGTCAGAGGAGAATGGGCAGACTGGTTCCAGATGATAGAAAGGCAACAGGAACTCAAATAACCAACCAGAATCTCTGAGGAACGTTTCCAACACCTTCTTGAAAGTCTGCCATGAGGAATTAAGGCAGTTCTGAAGGCAAAAGGGGGTCCAACCTTTTACTAGCAAAGTGTACCTAATAAAGTGGCTGGTGAGTGTATATCAGAATGTTGCAAAATTATTCAGCCCTTCTCTAGAATTCGCTGTCTTTTGTTCTTTTCCTGTTTCATTGTTTTTTAATAAATAAATAAATAAATAAAGCTAAACTCAAAACATAAAACATGTAAACTGTCTAGAAATAGATTGAATGATCTTATAATATACCTGATATTCTAATAACAATCTTATAATGAGAAATATTAAACATATTGACTAGATTTAAGATGGTTTCAGTTGCTAAGTGCATTGTAACTACAGGTCAAATGAACCCGTGCGGCAGTATTTAAGGGGAATTCCCCTGAATTTTTTGAAAATTCTGCTAAATTCAGTGGTTGAGATATGAACAAAGTCAAAGAGTGGTTTCATGTCAAATGGCTAATTGTAGAGAAACGTACATGTTCAGATTTTTTACAGCGGTGAGGAACCAGGGGTCACACGTTCTACAACATGAATATAATCATTTTGTTTACTATTCAAAATGACTTTTTTTTTCATTTTGAAAAAAGTGTGCAATTCCCCTTTAAGAACATCTGTGCAACTCATATATTACGTAATTTAAAAAAGCTGTTGAGTGGCCGTCCACTTAGGAGAGAAATGCAGTGTTGCAACAACTTAACAAGTGTTCCTGGTACAAATACTCACCAAGCAAACAAGCAAGCAGGAGATATGCTTATAAAACGGTGGTGTGTTTGTGCGCAGCGGCTGCAGGAGGAGTCTCAGAGGCTGACGGTGGTGGAGTATGTGCGAGCACTGATGCAGAAGAAGCTGATCTGCCGGAGCGAGGAGGAGAGGCAGCAGCTCGCCCAGCAGATGGCCCAGGATGCTCAGCAGCTGAGAGAGCATTTCCAGAGCATGGTGAGAAAAGTCCACCCTCAACATGTGAGAATATGTGAAATGTGACAAAAAGTGTCAAAAAATGGCAAAATACCAAAAATTCACACACTAGAAGTCAAAAGTCGCCCAGATCTTTTCCGTAAATAGGTCAGGGGAGTGTCAACCATTGATGTGGTTTAATGCACAGCATGCATCCTATAGGAAAACTTCACTGTATGTGTGTATTTTTGACAATATATGAGCAGGTGGAGAGATGTTTTGGAGATGTATTTATGAAAAAGCTTTGAGTGACTGTTGTTTTCTAATGTGTGCTGGAAATATTGGCTTGTAGTTCCAGCACTACAGACATGTCTCCAGTGATCGACTACATCTGTGGGAAGGAGAAAATTGTGTAAATGTGATTTTTCACTGAACCATTCTCTGTATTTAAGTTACTTTTTTAATCCCACAAACAGGGAAATTCCACCTCCACATTTAACCCATCTTTGAAGTGAAACACCACATACACACTAGTGAATACACACACACACACACACACTAGGGGGCAGTGAGCACACTTGCCCGGAGCAGTGGGCAGCCCAATCCTCAGCACCCAGGGAGCAATTGGGGGTTAGGTGTCTTGCTCAAGGACACCTCAGTCATGGACTGTCGGCACTGGGGATCGAACCGACAACCTTCCGGTCACAGGGCTGATTCCCTAACCTCCAGCCCACAACTGCCCCCACTTGGAGCCAGACTCTGAATGTGGATCCACACTTCAATTCCATCAGTTTCACTGCAGTGACCAAAAAATCAGTGTCAGTCACCTAACGATAAGATTTAAAAGAGAAATGTGGCAAAAATCTGAAAGGTCTAGCAAAACAGCAAAGTAGATTAGCCTAGGCTAACGATGCTAACAGTAGAAGTCAATAGTCACCCAAATCTGTTCTGTAAATACATCAACAAAGCATGATCCTGCTCAGACTGCACCCAGGTCTTCATTAAGGTGGCACAGACTTGTTGATGTGGTTTAGGGCGCATTATGACTTACTATAAGCTGTAAAAACAAAGAAAACTTCACGGTATGTGCTGCGTCCAGCCACTGTAGACAACCCATACGGGTTGAGCGGGTTGAGAGAAGCTCGGCGATGTATTTACATAATAAAATAATAATAATAAAAGATTTTATTGACTGTTGCTTTCTAGTGTTTATTCGCAACGTTAGATTGTAGCTCCAGCACTAAAGACGCAAAATCTGGACACCAGACACGTCTCCACTGATCGACTACATCTGTGGGAAGTAGAAAATTGCCTAAATGGGATTTTTCACTGAACCATTCCTTTAGCAACCGCCCTAAACTCTAAGACTTTATGGATCTGTGGATCTATGTGGACCCACACTTCAATTCCATCGGTTTCACTGCAGTGACCAATAAAATCAGTGTCAGTCACTGAACGAGAAGATTAACCCTTTAAACTGCAGGCTGCTTTTTCAGTGATTAATACTGAGACAGATGTAAACTAGTACGACACAGATGTGAACGATATGAGAGTGAGGAACTGAAGTCTGGATCCACGCGTGGGCCGTTAGGCTTCGGGGACTAACAACTTAGCCTAAAGCTCAAGGGGTTAACTTGGATGTTAGTTTCATAATAGATACTGTTAGTTGCTGAATAAGTCTTAGGATTAGTAGCTGAATGATAAGCTTGCAGTTTAAGGGGTAAAGTAGTTTGATGTAATTGGTACATGTGTATGTATGAGTTTGAATACCCCCCGTTTTCTTGATTTTCTAAGTAAGTTAACACACCTTCTATAGAGAACACACTTAAATATTAAAATATGACATTTTTCTGTTCATTTTAGTGCTCAATGTATTTTCTGAGTATAACATATTGGGAAAAAACATAAATTATAAAACGTATACAGGCCATATTTAATGTTTTAAATATAATATATATCAATATATGTCGTTTGACCAGGGGCGCGTGTGATTGTGTAACACTTGTTTTGACGAGGCCCAGATGTTGTGAGTTCCTCAGTGACGTCCAGATTTGGTAGAAATTCACTGTGCGACTGAAGACAGTCAGTCTGATGGGTTGCAAACACCGTGTACAAAGGAAAAGGCTGCTCTTCCTGTTTTGTCCTTGCAGTTATTTGATTATGTGAGACAGTGACCGGATTATCAGAGTGATACGATTCCCCTCTCAAACGAGTGGACGTGGTCCCATAATAGTGGCTCCATATCAATCCGGCAACCTTCATAAAAGTAAAAACAAGAAAGCATTTCAACATAAAAAGGTAAATAAGGCAAACTAAAACGTGAAACAGTCAAGTGAAGGGATTGTAAAGTAATACAATAAAAAAAAATAATAAAGTGAATAAAAAATATGTTTTTAATCAGCCAAATAAAATTAAATCAATTTAAATGAAATAAAAAGGGAATTTTTTTCAATTCCCCAGGCCAGTGTTCCTTGGCCACCCGCCCCCTCCTCTTTTACGAGGATGTTCATTTTTCTTTTAATAATAAGTTTTATTAATGTTAATCAAATTAATTGTATTAATCGTTTATTAATAATCATTGAGATGTAAGGTGATGTGATACCACAACCACCCAACCCCCCCTCCATCCACAGCCACTCACCCTCCCACTACAGATCCGCTGAATGACGCCTGCGAGTCGAGTTCTAGAGAGTTCTGCAGTGAATTCCAGCTCTGCAGCTAAAAGCAGACCCAAATCAGTAACTATTCAGCCTGTACATGTCTATTAAACTGGGTAACTGCTGGGTCCAGGTGTATTTGAACATGGAAATCAGTAAACAGTGCTGGGCTCCTGCACTTCTGGGGCCATATTGCAGAAAATTCTTAAGCTGGAGATCTGCTTTGCCGTCGTGGCAACTTTAGTTAACTCTTATTCACCAGAGTGTATTTTGGTTTTTCCATCTGAATTCACGTGACCAAATCATAAGGCAAATTATTCACTAACTACATGAAATAAATATCAATTTTATTTTATTCATTTATTTATTTATTTTTGTAAAAGCTCCTCTCAAACTAACAGAACATGTGTTTTATGATCTACACATGTCACTACATGTTTACAATTTACTGCTGAAAGCCAAAAATCTCTGACGCTCTTTGTGTTATTTTATAAAAATAATGTTTACAGAGCAGATCACCGAAGAGATGCCGTCTGTTTATAGTTTATAGCCCAGATTTGTGGAAAAATGGGTCGACTCCCAGCTTCTGAATCTAGCTTATGAAATATGAAAGTTATGAAGATTATGACGAAGTGCGTTTTGCATTTAAAATGGTTAAGACTGAAGTTAGGACAGAACAGAAGTCTATAATCTTATTTCCAGATAAGAAAACGGTATTACAGGAACATCTTAAGTTGCCAAAATATCCTGTTTTCTTAACTTTAAGATAAACCCCAGAGCATCTTAACTATAGTTTCAGTCGTCTGTTTTTATTGTTTTATGCAGTGAGAGGCAGCACAGTTCACTATAACTGGCATAATGACGCTTTACCTATGGTGCATTGACTTGTGAGTTTTTTTTTTTCTAACAGCATTTAAAAGCACCAGACACTGCCACCATCCACTCTTATTACCTTCGGGTGGTAATGTTAGATTAAATCTCGTCAGATAAAACATTACAGTGATGGTGGTGAATAATGAGGAGACGGAGCTGAAGGTGTGTCTGTTTATTAGGAGGAATAATGTTTGGCTAAAGAGTTTGGGAAACTGAAACTGAAACTGAGAGCTGCGACTCTGATAAACAGCACGAACCACTGACACAACATTATTAACTCTTAGTTTATCGGGCTTTAGTTTTATTTGACCTTTTTTACCTCAGGGACGGTACCTAACCTGAGCTGCCTGGCTAAATAACTTGATTATGTGTTTACATTCCAGTTGTGCTCGTGTGGTCAGCTTCTAGCTAACAGACACGACAGTTGATTGACAACTTCAATCAAGAAAGTTAGGATTTCCTAATTTGAGATAAGAAAAGATGCTGTTAGATAAGATTACATAAGATTCTTAAGATGAGATTTGCTTCTGTAAGACGAATTTGTGAGCAATCTTATCTTGACCTGTCAGATCTTAAGACAAAAAGATCAGAATTTTCTGTAATACGGCCTCTCAGGACCACAACTGATGACCCCTGCTCTACTGAAAAGACACTGAGGAAACAATGCATTTAATCTACTTGACTGAAACATGTAGGTCGTTTCCACATGAGTGAAATATATGAACATATCACAGGACCATCTTACAGATTCCCACTTTTGGCAATAATTGTGTTTCATGTAAAAATGATGTACATCAGGTAGGCTGAGCTTTTCAGTGTAAGCTTACCGAGGGCTACTCACCTTTAACTTCATGTAAGACATTTAAAGCCGTTGTTTTAAAGTTGTCTGTGTGTTTTAGGAGGTTGACAGCACCGTTAATGAGATGAACCCCACAGCTCTGATCCCTGTGCTGGCAGATTTAATTAAACTCAAAGACCCTGGCCTGCTGACCCTCGAGGTTTCTGGACTCATAGCCAAATATCCTGACATCAGGTAAGCTAACCAAATCACACTGGCATAAAAAAGAACGCTTTAGAAAGCATGAACAATAAAGGTGCAATAAATGTTCCCAAAGGTACAACTGACATTAATGTGCGCCGCTTAATTTAGCAGTAATTTAATGTGTTCGTGGAGATACAGCAGCTGTACTTTAGAGGTCATGCAGCAAAACCAGCTTGACAAGCTTTTAACCTTTGTGTTCGGATACTGCATTTATGTTGTATCTGAAATTTTGCTTACGTCAAATGCATTTTTCAGTGAACCCGTTCCTGGGGTTTCCCTCCAGAGATGCGGAATTATTTGGCTGATAACTGAAGTGAAATAGGCATAGACTTTGGCCCAATCCCATTTCACCCCTCGCCCCTACAACTTGGCCCTTATCCCTAAATTTTTTTGCGTTCATGCCAAGGGGTAGGGTGTAGTGTTAGGGCTACATCACCCTCTGAAAGGGTTTTTTTTCACAGCCCACACAAAGTGTTGTGAGAAACCTGTAATGTTAAAAATTACAATAACCTTTTTTATTATCTTAATTTAACGTAATTTTAATGTATTATAGTCCTTTTTCATCATAACAGGCATAAGAACTGCTAGTAATATGCTGATTTCTCGGTAGTTAGATAGATAACTTTCCTGTTCCACCTTAAATAGTCCAGCTATTTTGACACCTGAAGCGCCAGAATGTACCTGCTGCTTCATTTAAGGTGGAACGGGAAAATTCAAACAAGAATCTGGCGAATGTCTGACTTCGGCTTCACATCACTGAAGAATTAGTGGGGAGCGATAATAAATAACTGCCCCCCTCTTTGAAGGCGTATGATCCCTAAATGTAACTAAAGCCCAGCAGTGAGGAGCTGAACTTTCCCCTCCTCTGCTGACTCTGCACACGGGCAGGGTCGCCTACAGAGCGGCGCCAGTAGCTGTTAATGAAGTGATGCTCTGTTTATTTGAGGGTCCCGTTTCATAGAGGAAGATTTCAACCACCACTCCTTGTAATTCAGTTCCAAGGGGCAAGGCTGCAATCAAAAACAAGGGGTTTAGGTAAAAATAAGAAATGGGATTAGGCCTTAGACTAGTTACCCATTTCACGCTTTGTTTGTGTCTCCATGACAGTTCTTCTTCAGAGAAACTTAGTGTCTGTTTTGTAGCTTTAAAAAATTTTTTAATAAAAAATATTTTTTAAAATAAATTCTTTTTAAAAATATTACAATAAAAAAGTTTAATATTTGATTTTAATAAATTATGCTGGGGTGCTAGTATGCAAAACATGAAAGGGATCATTTCCTACATTTTCCTGTACAAGGTCTACTTTGTGTTGGTTTATGTCATAATAAAAGTCTTAGTAATTCAATATTTTCAAACTTCTTTTTATCTTTTAGAGTTAAACAGGCTGTTTTTGTTACTGTGCCTGATATATATATATACCTGTTATATATATATAATTGACCTGTTTTATATATATATATATATATATATATATATATATATATATATATATATATATATATATATATGCACATAGTTATATTTAAATGCATTGGTTTTAGTGACATCACAAAAGCAGTTCATTCAAAACAGGCTGCTTTTGCAGCTCAGTTTCTATATATGGACTCTTCGGACTGTATGGACTTTTTGTCAGTGTTTAGTACTCCATCAAACTCCTTTACTTCAAAAGAGGAAGTAGTTTCTTGACATGGGCTCTTTAAAAGTTTTTATTAATATGTCCAAAAAATGTAGAAGCTTTAAGCTACTCATGGCTCCTGGTGTCTCTCTTTTTTAAGTGAGGAGCATGTGTCTGTGCTGCTGGACGTAAGAGGGGACGTTCCCCGAGATGTTCGTGGGACAGTGCTGTGTTTACTGGAACAGAGTTCCCCACCCTTGCCGCCAGGATACCGTCCAATCTTCCCCGACATCCTCGTGCCTCCTTCCAGCATGCCTTTCTGCCTGCCCACTGCCAAGTGCGCCTGAGGGGTTCTCTCTGTGGACTAGACTCACACACAGCATCCTGTCCAGCCCAGCAAACAGGATTCATCAACGCCACTCTGGGCACAGGCTAAATTTAGCAGTTTCCGTCTCTCTCGTACCTTCTGCCTGGTTGAATGGTGAAATATTCCACAGTCCTGATGAGGAGAGGCCGTAACACACATGGCATGAGACCAACTGTGGCCTGGACTGCTCTGCACTGACAGAACTGATGTTTAATTAAATTGATTCTTCATCATTTCCACATATAAAATATACACTCACCGGCCACTTTATTAGGTATGTTCAGTTGCTTGTTAGCACAAATAGCTAATCAGCCAATCACACGGCCGCAGCTCAGTGCATTTAGGCATGTAGAGGTGGTCAAGACAACTGGCTGAAGTGCAGACCGAGCATCAGAACGGGGAAGAAAGGGGATTTAAGGGGCTTTGAACGTGGCGTGGTTGTTGGTGCCAGACGGGCTGGTCTGAGTATTTCAGAAACTGCTGATCTGCTGGGATTTTCACACACAACCATCTCTAGGGTTTACAGAGAACGGTCCGAAAAAGAGGAAACATCCAGTGAGCGGTCAGTTGTGTGGACGAAAATGCCTTGTTGATGTGAGAGGTCAGAGGAGAATGGGCAGACTGGTTCTAGATGATAGAAAGGCAGCAGGAACTCAAATAACCAACCAGAATCTCTGAGGAACGTTTCCAACACCTTGTTGAAAGTCAGCCATGAAGAATTAAGGCAGTTATGAAGGCAAAAGGGGGTCCAACCTTTTACTAGCAAGGCCGGTGAGTGAATACCCAGCATATCACTGTTGTTGGAAGAAAACCTTGTGTCTCCATTTTTGAGTTTTGCAGTTTTTGACATAAATTGAAAATACCTGTTGTTCTTTACATTGTATGTAAATTTCATGATGAATGGACCAAAGGAAATGGCCCAAAATGACATGGAAAATGACTTACATTGACTTACATTAAAAGAGGAGTAGATTTTTTCCTTCTGCTGTAAAGTTGCCAATTTGGAGATACAAAAATTTTTGTTCCGACAGCAGCGATATATGACGTAATATACAGTGAAGCTTGAAAGTTTGTGAAGCCTTTAGAATTTTCTATATTTCTGCATAAATTTGACCTAAAACATCATCAGATTTTTACACAAGTCCTAAAAGTAGATAAAGAGAACCCAGTTAAACAAATGACACAAAAATATTATACTGGTCATTTGTTTATTGAGGAAGATGATCCAATATTACATATTTGTGAGTGGCAAAAGTCTGTGAACCTGTAGGATCTGCAGTTAATTGAAGGTGAAATTAGAGTCAGGTGTTTTCAATCAATGGGACAGTCAGGTGTGAGTGGGCACCTGTTTTATTTAAAGAACAGGGATCTGTCAAAGTCAGCTCTTCACAACACATGTTTATGGAAGTGTATCATGGCCCGAACAAAGGAGATTTCTGAGGAATTGTTGATGCTCTTCAGGCTGGAAAAGGTTACAGAACCATCTCTAAAGAGTTTGGACTCCACCAATCCACAGAGAGATTGAGTACAAATGGAGGAAGTTCAAGACCATTGTTTCCCTCCCCAGGAGTGGTCGACCAACAAAGGTCACTCCAAAAGCAAGGCGTGTAATAGTCGGCGAGGTCACAACGGACCCCAGGGTAACTTCTAAGCAACTGAAGGCCTCTCTCACGTTGGCTACTGTTAATGTTCATGAGTCCACCATCAGGAGAACACTGAACAACAATGGTGTGCATGGCAAGGTTGCAAGGAGAAGCCACTGCTCTCCAGAAAGAACATTGCTGCTCGTGCCATGCACAGTTTGCTAAAGATCACGTGGACAAGCCAGAAGCCTATTGGAAGAATGTTTTGTGGACGGATAAAACCAAAATAGAACTTTTTGGTTTAAATGAGAAGCCTTAGGTTTGGATAAAGGAAAACACTGCATTCCTGCGTAAGAACCTTATCCCATCTGTGAAACATGGTGGTGGTAGTATCACGGTTTGGGCCTGTTTTGCTACATCTGGGCCAGGATGGCTTCCCATCATTAATGGAACAATGAATTCTGAATTATATCAGATAATTCTAAAGGAAAACGTCAGGACATCTGTCCATGAACTGAATCTCAAGAGAAGGTGGGTCAAGCAGCAAGACAACGACCCTAAGCACACAAGTCGTTCTACCAAAGAAGGTTAAAGAAGAATGAAGTTAATGTTTTGGAATGGTCAGGTCAAAGTCCTGACCTTAATCCCATCGAAATGTTGTGGAAGGACCTGAAGCGAGCAGTTAATGTGAGGAAACCCACCGAGATCCCAGAGCTGAAGCTGTTCTGTACGGAGGAATGGGCTAAAATTCCTCCAAGCCGGTGTGCAGGACTGACCAACAGTTACCGAAACATTTGGTTGCAGTTATTGCTGCACAGGGGGGGGTCACCAGATACTGAAAGCAAAGGTTCACAGACTTTAGTCAATCACAAATATGTAATACTGCATGATTCTCCTCAATAAACAAATGACCAGTATAATATATTTGCATCATTTGTTTAACTGGGTTCTCTTTATCTACTTTCAGGACTTGTGTGAAAATCTGATGTTTTAGGTCAAATTTATGCAGAAATGTAGAAAATTCTAAAGGATTCACAAACTTTCAACCACCACTGTAAGCAGAATATTACATCAATGCATTTGACCATCTGCAAAATTCTGATGAGTCTCTTAGTTACCGTCGCTATGGCCAGCTAACTTTCAGCTCAGGCTATCTAGCAGCATCCGAAGCCAGGGCTGCACCTTAAAGGAGAATTCCACCAATTTTTAAAATATCCCGTAACAAAGTCATTCAGACTGATCTGCTGTGAAATGGTTTATTGTAGAGAAACTTGCAGATTTCTTCTCAGATTTCTTTACAGTGGTGGTGATAGGAGCCATAGGGTCCCCACCTACGCTGAGTTTTTATATGTAATACTGATGATGATAAAATAGTGGCAAATAATGTTTTTTTTTTTTTAGGGGACTGTGTTGCTTCACATTGGCCTGCATGTACTTCTCCGCCGTGAAAAGATAAAAATGTGTGAGGCTGAAAGCTTAAAATTATATATCAGTGTTTTAGGCATCAGGCAGCGAATGCATAACCATTTCATCCAATAACCTATTGTGAGGGAGCTTTTAGAGGCTTTTTAGACCAGTGGTCCGCAAGCCCTCAGGTCCTCAGGAGCCCCAGACGCTCCAGATTTTTACTCCATCTCTGTGTTTTTTGAGTTGGGTTGGAACAAACATCTGGACCATCTAAGAGTCCCTGAGGGCCGTTTTGAAAGCCACTGCTTTAGATGTCTGATTCCTATCACCGTCACAGTGAGCAATTCTGGCTCGGTCGTTCTCTCTAAAGTGAGGCATTTCACATCAAAGCACTCAGAACGATTTTGTTAAATGTTTTAAATTTTGTTAAATCTTAAATGATTATTGATGCAGAAATTTTGAAAAATCATTGGAATTTCCCTTTAAGGGGAACCTAACCACTTCCAGTTTCTCCCATTATATCAAATTCAATTAACTATTGGTCAGAACGAGGAATCTGCTGGCCGTCTGGAATCTGACTGCTTTAGGATGTACATAAACTGACAGTGTGATATACTAAGCTCTGGAAAACTTGGTGTAATGTGGTTTACAAAATATGTGTATATTATGGTTCAGTGTGTACAATAAAGACTTGCAGACAGCATATCATGTATTTTGTGGACTCTTCTGACATCTTCTGACATCTTCTGCTGTGTGCATCTCCCAAAGAGGATTAAAAACCAGATAAAGACAAATAAACAAATAAAAAAGTGTGATTTCATTAAATGGCCCACTGTCTCATGCATGGGCCTACGCCCCCCTCCATTAGGAAAAGGACACAGAAAAAATATCCTTCATTTCTTCTGGGGTTTATAGGATTATTTTCTAAATTTCACAAACCGAAGAAAGGTACTAATGTGTCTATTCCAGGGAACGCTTATCACTGGGTGTTGTACCCTCAAAGATTCGTCTACAGGGCCTCAAGTTAAAAGACATATGTGCCATATTCCATTGCAGTGGTTTGACTCCAGTGGTCGTATTACAGAAACCTGTTGGTGACATCCTGTGTAAATGAAAATAATGCATGGCCACAACTTAGTTACGCGTTGGGAATGAGATAATTTAGTCATGGCTTCGACTTAGTAAAGCATGGGAACAAGATCCTAATGCATAGCCATGACTTAGTAAGCCATGATCTCGTTCACACACCTTACTAAGTCATGGCCACAGCTTAATCATCTCATTCCCACGCCTTACTAAGGCCACTCATTATCTTTATTTATACAGGATGTCTTATCTCAAGTTAGGAAAGCTTAACTTTCTAAATTGAAGTCGACAATCAACTATCATGTCTGTCACCTAGCAACCGACCATCCATGCACAATGTCGCAGCTCTCAGTTTCAGTTTCATTGCCCAAACTCTTTAGCTGAGCACGCTAACGCTATTCCACCTAATAAACAGACACCCGTTCAGCTCTGTCTCATTATTCACCACCATCACTGTAATATCTTATCTGATGAGATTTAATCTAACATTAACACCCGGAGGTAATAAGAGGGGACAGAGGAGTTTTCAAAAAATGTTGTTTAAAAAAAAAACTCACAAGTCAAAGATAAATGTAGTGTCATCATGCTAGTTATAGTGAACTGTGCTGCTCGTCACTGCATGAGACAGTTGAAACAGGTGTTTATAACAGATGTCAAGACGCTCTGAGTTTATCTTAAAGTAAAGAAAATATTTAAGATTTAGGATCAGTGTGATTTTTATTTAAAAATAAGTGATATTTTTTGTTCCGTGGTGTCCTGGAGACCACAACTTTCACAATATATTTTATAATATTTATTTGGATTTTGTTTTCTTTGTCATTTAATTTACATATTCCATAGTCATGTATAAATTATTGTAGTTAAAATCGCAGAAAAACATGTTTTTGTCTTCAAAATATGGCCTCACCCTGTACACATGACTGTGAGGATGAGCTCTTCTGTGGTGCTTTGAGTTCTAGATCAAAGCACCACAGATACAGCAGTATTTAAAAACCAATATTGCTAAATTGAGGCTCAAGAAGGTGTATTTGTTAAAATAATGTATTGTTTTATTTTAAAATATAAATAAATTGTAACCCCAACATGTTTTTCAAGTATAATATATCTGTATAGGGACAAAAAAATGGACGTTTCTGTAGAATGACCCTTATCGCTTTTGTCAGAACAAAACCTCGTATCTCCAAAATGGTAACTTTACAGGAGAAGGAAAAAAACTACTTTACTTTTAATGTAAATGTCAATGGAACCAGAATTTTTTAAAATAAATTTTGGGTCATTTGTTTTGGTCCATTCATCATGAAATTTACACGCAATGTAAAGGCCAACAGGCCTTTTCAAATTATGTCAAAAACTGAAAAACGACAAAAATGGATATGCAGCGATATGCATGTTTGTATTTGTGTAACACCAAATAATATATTTCCACACATAACAAAAAAGGTTTTGCTATTATTTTATTTTATTTTTTTACAAATTGACTGCCAAAAATATGTGAGTGGCCGTCTATAGATAGGCACTGTAGTAGGTTGTGGCAGAGAACTTGTAGAGAGGAGAATTCCCACTCTTCAATGTCATACGCTAGAGGGCGCTCCCGATCGAGCCGAAATGAACGGGTTCATATGGAGCATTTGAGCAAAATCATAGTTTATAAGCGCTGAAACATTTTTAATGTACAAGAACACAAACTTTTACTGAACGAAGAACAGCATAAAACATTTTAACACCAATGTCATATTTTTAAGCGCTTTTAAACTCGAGTTATAAGAGTTTAAAACGGCGCCTCGTGTACATTCATAACGTCAGTGAGCGCGAACAGCCAATCAGCTGCTCCGCTCGCCCATCAATCATCCCGCTCTAGCAGTAAAGCCCCGCCTCCTGCTGGCCGAAGCCCGTTTGTTGTGGAAATAAACGAAACATACAGGAGAGATTTATTTATTTTTTGTGAAATAAATCCTTCTGCTCTCTAAAATTAAAGAAATGTTTTGGGCGAGTGATTAGAGACTTTTTTAAACTCTTCGTTTTCAGCCGTCGAGCTCCATTCACTCCCATTCACTCACTCGCGGGCGCCCCCTGCTGTTCCAGGCTCCTCATAAACCGGCTCTGGTCCCGGTTTTGAAAGCGGCTCCTATCACTGACACGTGGCCAGCAGGGGGCGGGGCAAGGCTCGGTCACGTGACCCGAAAAGCGTGCTTTGGGTAAACCGAAGCATGGCCGCGGCCGGCGAGGCCATCGTGCGTTAGTGCCCCGGCGCGGTTAATCCGTAAAGAAGCCCAGTGAGTGTTAATCTGTCCGCGCTGCTGAGCGGCTGCACCCGCGGCTGCAATGAAGACGTTCTGTGGCCGCGCGAATCCCACCACAGGCGCGCTGGACTGGGTGGAGGAGAGCGAGGAGTACGACTATCACCAGGAGATCGCGAGGTGAGGGATTAAACGCTGTAATCCCGTCCGACACAGAACCGAGCCGTGGTGCATAAGCAGGAGGTTCTCCTGGATTCCGTTAAGAACGCGGTGTTATCAGAACCAGAATCCTTTAATGATCCCGGAGGGACATCGCAGTTATTACAGCTGAAAGCGTTTGGGTAAAAGAATAAACACACAAAATGCGCGGCCTCGATTTAGTAAGCCTTGATCTCGTTCCCAAGCCTTACTAAGTCGTGGCCGCGCATTAGGATCTCGTTCCCGTGCGTTGATGAGGCGTGGCCACGCCTTATTTTCGTTTGTACAGGATGTCACCAGCGGGGCTTCCGTAAGTAAGCGGCGGTGGCTGTGATAATAAATATTAAACATCTTGTATAAAGCAGTTATAATTATTGTATCTCTGAGTTTTGGCATGTAATTATCATTATTATTACACATATGAACCACGTTGTGGTTGGTTAGTGTAGTGGGTAACACCTCTGCCTCCTACACTGTAGACTGGGGTCCAGTCCCCCTTCCAGGGCAGGTACCCTAGACTATACCAATAAGAGTCCTTGGGCAAGACTCCTAACGCCACCTTGGCCTTCCTGTGTAAATTAATCGAACTGTAAGTTGCTCTGGATAAGAGCGTCTGCCAGATGCCGTAAATGTGAATATGAACAGCGCAGGTAGGGACTGAGTTTTGCACAGATGAGCCACACTTTGTGAATCACACCCTGTTAGTGAGTATCAATGAGTGACCTCCTGTAGCGCTCTATGGTCATTTCGGTAGAATCAGTCTTGCACTGAATGAGCTCCTGTGTCTCATCATCGTGTCGTAGAGTGGGTGGGAGCCACTGTCCATAATGGCCTGCTGCTTAGACAGCATCCTCCTCTCCGACACGGCCGTCAGAGAGTCCAACTCCACACCCGCAGCATCACTGGCCTTGCGGATCAGTTTGATGAGTCTGTTGGCGTCTGCCACCCTCAGCCTGCTTCCCCAGCATGCAGCAGCATAGAGGACAGCACTCGCCACCACAGACTCATAGAAGATCCTGAGCATAGTCCGGCAGATGTCGAAGGACCTCAGAAGATAGTGACGAGTTTGGCCCTTCCTGTAACCTTCTGACATTTCTCCACTAAAAGTCCCATTTAGTCCAGGTTTAGGCTTAATCTGGATGCGGGAAACCAGTCCGTGGTTTCTTAGAGTTAAAGTTCATATTTAAATCGTCCCATATGGAAGATAAATATATCGCTGCTGTCGGAACAAAACCTTGTATCTCCGTTTTTGTCGTTGACATAATTTGAAAACATCTGTCGCCCTTTACATTGTTTGTAAATTTCATGATGAATGAACAAACAGAAATTGCCCAAAATGACATTGGAAAGACGTCTGGTTCCATTGACTTACATTAAAAGGAAAGTAGGTTTTCTCCTTCTCCTGTAAAGTTCCCATTTTGGAGATGCGAGGTTTTGATCTGACAGCAGCGATGTGTATATTTGCTCATATTAGAATATGTGTCCTATATGTAAATACCTTTTCAATGCATATGCTATGTTATTATTTGTATTACATAGTTTTAACTCCTTAATTAACATTATTGGGATGGATTTGACTTTTCTTAGCACATGCATTGGTCACTTTTTTTCATTTAAGTGATCAGTGTTTCTTAATGGACTGGATCAAAAACTTGAGGTCAGCTTAGGTCAGCCTGGGTTACGGTTGGTGTTTAATTCCCTACTGAGGGAATTTGCATTTTTCCGTATTGATATTGACATTAAGTGCCGCCTCTTTTCTGTTTGACAGGTCCTGTTATGCTGACATGCTGCATGACAGAGACAGGGTGAGTTTCATCTGTGCTAGATAATCTCCGCTCCAACATCCTCTCCTGTAGTTTGCCACTGACCACAGCCCTGTCTAAAAAAAAAAAAAATCAAGTTCAGCTCAGACGGCGTTCCTGACCAAGTTTCGGCTTCACAAGCCCTAACAGGTGCAGCCGTGGTTGACTGATTTTATCAAGGCACGTAACAGCTGTCTCTGTTAACCCGTGTGTAGGTACTCCAACTAGGATTCAATTTTCTAAGTATCAGGCTTTAAAATGTTAATTAAATGTAATTACATTTCTGTTTTAATCGTTATCAATGATCAAATTTCTCAGTTTCAAATTACATCCATGGATGGATGGATGGATGGATGGATGGATGGATGGATGGATGGATGGATGGATGGATGGATGGATGGATGGATGGATGGATGGATGGATGGATGGATGGATGGATGGATGGATGGATGGATGGATGGATGGATGGATGCTGTTTTTATTGCAATATAAACAACGTGTAAGCTGTTAAGGGGGTTGTGGAAAGGGGGTTGTAGTTTAGGATCGAAATGGTTCATTTTGGACTCGGATGTCTTTACAGTGGTGGTGATGGGAACCAGGGGTCACCATGTCTGCCACACAAATAAAGACATTTTATTTACTATACAAAACCTCTTATATGTAATATTGATGATGGTAAAATAGTGACACCAAACACAGCCGTAAAATCGAGGCTGAATGAATGTTTTTGGGGGATTGTTTTGAATGCATGTACCCCTCCAACACGAATGGCTGTGAAAAAAGACTTTTTGGTCCAAAGCCTAAATCAGACGATGTATTCTTAACCATTTGGTTCACTGCCTTTATGTGAGGGAGCTTTTAGAGGCGTTAAAGTCAGAGGTATGTAAGACAACGGGCGCCCGATTTGTGTCTTGCTTTGTCGTTTGAGTTTTGAACTCTCTCCTTTGTGTCTGACAGAATGAGAAATACTACCAGGGTATCCGAGCGGCGGTCAGCCGGGTGAAAGCTCGAGGGGAGCGGGTCATCGTTCTGGACATCGGCACAGGAACAGGCCTTCTGTCCATGATGGCTGTTTCCGCTGGAGCAGACTTTTGCTATGCTGTCGAGGTACTGACTGCGGCCTGATGTGGGAAGGCCTTGCTCTGTCTGGTGTAAAGTGAAAATTCACCCTAATTACTCACTCTGTACTTACAGGTGTTTAAACCCATGGCCAGAGCAGCTACCTGCATTATAAAGAAAAACGGCTTCTCTGATAAGATCAAGGTCATCAATAAACACTCCACTGAGGTCACAGTTGGACCAGGTTGGTTGACCACAAATTTTGGAATAAACTGAATACTGAGTCTTGCCCTGGAAATGATGTCTTGAAGGAGCCACAGTTGGCTGGACTGTATTTCAGGAGGAAGCCTTTTCTGGGTTTGGAGAACCAGCTGAAGTGGTACAACCCAGTCTTGGTATTAAATACAGAATAGTTTTAAGTCGATTTTATTTAAAATATTTTGACACCGTTAGGATGATTGAAACACACAGACAGTGTTAGAGTTGAAATGACTTTATTTAAATTTGAAATGATAACACTTAAATAGATGTAGGTAAATGTGCAGCACTGTGTGAAAGTTTTAGGCATATGAGCAGATTTTTAAACGATGTACCTCAGCAGGGAGTTTATCACAATATACATTAGAATAAAGTCGTATTCATAATTCAAATAAACAGAAAAACAATAAGAAGTAACAAGAATTCCTCGGGTCCATATTTTTACTGGACACCTTCACAGCCGCCACAGAGACTCGTTAATATCATCAATTACATCATGAGCTCAATTTACTGAGCACTGATTGGTCAAACCAGGAGCGGCTTTTTAACTACATATAATACTGGACTTCCTCGAGGAGACGCTTGGAGATGGGTAAACAAACACACCAACATCCAGAAAATCACTATATATATATATATATATCTCCTTGCTGTCGGAAGAAAACCTTGTATCTCCATTTTTGGCATTTTTCAGTTTTTGACATAATTGGAAAGTGTCAGTTACTCTTTACATTGTTTGTAAATTTTGTGATGAGTGGCCTAAAAGAAACGACCCAAAATGACATGGGAAAAATTCTGGTTCCATTGACTTCCATTGAAAGTAAAGTATGTTTTTCCTTCTCCTGTAAAGTTACCATTTTGGAGATACGAGGTTTTCTTCCAACAGCAGCGATATATAATCATTATTAATTAATATTCTATGAATTTTGTTTATTCAAATATTAACACTTTTCTCAGCAAATCAACACAAACTAGGCAAATAAATAGATTTTGAAACTGTGTCTTGGGTGCCTAAGACTTTCGCTCAGCTCTGTAGCTACAAAGAAAGACGTTAAGCACCAAGGATCCTGATGCTGCATCAGTGTCTGTTTATTCCTGTGCGTAAGAATGAAAGTAATTCAATGTGTGTACTTGCAGATGGAGACATGCAGGAGAGAGCAAATATATTAGTGACAGAGCTCTTTGATACGGAGCTGATCGGAGAGGGAGCGCTACCCAGTTATGAGCACGCACACTTGCACCTCGTCCAGGTACGACAGATTACTCTAGATAATATTAACCCTTAGAACGGGCAAAAATCTAGCTGACCTCTAGTCTTCATAACATCAGCACGGTTCAGCAGACCCGGCCCTAACTAACCCTCACCCAGCCCTAACGTCGGCATCATGCCCACTCTGATCATACACACTCATACACGTGGTTCGTCAGGGGTCCTATAGTAAAGAAAATGGTTCTTTATAGAACCATGAACACTTAGAGATAAGACTCTCTAAGCCTTCAGCATAATTCATTGATTTAACAACTCTTTCTGGACAGCTTGCTTCTCAATGTGCATAAATGAGCCTGCTTTTTATCTTGTTAGTTTGCTTGAATTGAATAGGAAGCAGTTGAGCCGTTTCTCCGTGCAAAAACGGCAAGCCAAAGGTCCGGCATATGATATCAGCACTAATCAGCATTCAGCAGATATTTAATCCACCTTTGGGCCAAATGAGTTTGAGTGCATGCTTTTAACAGTAGTTTGGAAAGCAGTCAGATTATTATTCGAAGAAGAAATTGCTCTTCATACCAGATAATTGTAATAAATTTACTGAGCATTAATCAACGGCTATTTTGTTGTTGTGGTTTTTTTTTTTTAAATACATTTTTAGTGTATTTTTAATATGAAAATTAACCATGAAAATCAAACCACTACACAGAAAGCTTTCATCAGAAGGCCAGGTGTCCCCAAACTTTTGACGGGCAGTGGGTATTAAGTGATGGTATTATCATTTTCATGTGCTGAAATGGGCCTGACTTTTGTGTCCCTCCCGCAGGTGGGCTGTGAGGCGGTGCCCCACCGCGCCACCGTTTATGCCCAGTTGGTGGAGTCGGAGCAGCTGTGGAGCTGGGCACAGATTCGGTCGGTGCAGGTGGATGAGCGCGCGCTGGTGCCCCCTGCTGCTGTCAGAGAATGTGCTGGAGCTCACGCTGTCTGCGATATCCAGCTCAGCCAGGTCCCCCCGAGCGCTTTCACCCCCATCAGCCCCCTCTGCAGCATGTTCAGGTGGAGGCTCTGTTTTTTGAAAGAAGATGAACAGACTTTTAACTGTCTTTGCTTTTTATCTTCTTGAGCCCCAGGCTTAGTTATTAATCTTCTTAGTGCAGTTATGTGTTTTAACACCGGTTATTTAGAACCGGCTCTGAATGAATCAGTAATTACTGTGAAACGAAGGTGTAAATTCTGTAGTTATCAGACTTAAGGAATCAAAGTCTGGACCTACATACAGACCATCAGAGTTTACGGGGTTCATTTTTTGCCAAAGCTGGTTAAAGTCTATGCTGTGATACAGATTGTATACAAAATTACTATCAACATCTACATTGTAAACATTGTACCGTGTAAACAATTCTCTCTCGCTCGCTTTCAGCGTGGACTTCAGCAGGCCGGTCAGCAGCGCACCCCGCTCGTTTTCCTGCAGGTTTGTGGTGCAGGCGGGTGGGAGAGCTCAGGTGGTTTTGTCCTGGTGGGATTTGGACATGGACCCCAGTGGCAGCATCGTGTGCTCCATGGCCCCCAGATGGACATACTCTGACCCCAGAGAGTATCCCGTAAGTTCGCTATTATTGCCAATAAATCTGATGGACATTACTGTCCTGATAAAAATTATGCTTCAGAAGAAAAAAATTGGGTAGCATTTTATTTGGAGTGGGCCTTTGTAGATGATTAATAAACTCCGAACAGATTATCAGTAACACATCAGTGCAGTAGCAGTAATGAAGCATCTGAATGCACTGAAGTAAATATGCTGCAGATGTTCTGTTGATACATCACTTACATTAAATAGATGTGCTAATGTGTTACTTCAATTACGCAAAACCTAACCCAACAGCTCACCCTCACCCTCACCCTGGCCCTAATACTAACCCTAACCCTAACGTTAACCTTAACCTCAACCCAACACCTAACCTTAAACTCAACCCTAACCCTCACCCTAGATCTAATCCTGGCCCTAATCCTAACCTTAAACTCAACCCTAACCCTCACCCTAGATCTAATCCTGGCCCTAATCCTAACCTTAAACTCAACCCAAAACCTAATCCTAGCCCTCACCCTGGCCCTAATCCTAACCTTAAACTCAATCCAAAACCTAATCCTAGTCCTCACCCTGGCCCTATTCCTAACCTTAAACTCAACCCAAAACCTAATCCTAGCCCTCACCTTGGCCCTAAACCTAACCCTAACCTTAAACTCAACCCAAAACCTCACCCTGGCCCTAATCCTAACCCTAACCTTAAACTCAACCCAACACCTAACCCTAACCTTCACCCTGGACCTAATTCTAACCCTAACCTTAAACTCAACCCAAAACCTCACCCTCACCCTGGCCCTGATCCTAACCCTAACCTTAAACTCAACCCAAAACCTCACCCTCACCCTGGCCCTAATCCTAACCTTAAACTCAGCCCAACACCTAACCCTAACCTTCACCCTGGCCCTAATCCTAACCCTAACCTTAAACTCAACCCAAAACCACACCCTCACCCTGGCCCTAATCCTAACCCTAACCTTAAACTCAACCCAAAACCTCACCCTCACCCTGGCCCTGATCCTAACCCTAACCTTAAACTCAACCCAACACCTCACCCTCACCCTGGCCCTAATCCTAACCTTAAACTCAGCCCAACACCTAACCCTCACCCTCACCCTGGCCCTAATCCTAACCCTAACCTTAAACTCAACCCAACACCTAACCCTAACCTTCACCCTGGCCCTAATTCTAACCCTAACCTTAAACTCAACCCAAAACCTCACCCTCACCCTGGCCCTGATCCTAACCCTAACCTTAAACTCAACCCAACACCTCACCCTCACCCTGGCCCTAATCCTAACCTTAAACTCAGCCCAACACCTAACCCTAACCTTCACCCTGGCCCTAATCCTAACCCTAACCTTAAACTCAACCTAATCCTAACCCCCATATGTTTTTGCCATGCTGAGATTGAGTCCATTGAGTTTTCAGTCTTCATCCTTTTATTGAAGTTCACGTTCGAGTCTGTGACGCTGAGCGCAGGCGGTCATTAAAGCAGAAGAGGGACAAAGACGAAGAAATTCATGTTAACATTTTGAAGATTGTACGTTTGACTTTTGGTTGTTCTGCTGATCAAATAATTTGTAATGAAACATTTTGTATTCAATCAGAAAAGATTGTTTGGTTTTATTAATTCTAACAGAATTTCACAGAATGTGAAAAATCTAATAAAAATCAAGTGTATCCAACAATTTAAAGGAATAATCAGGACTCATCACTTTTGTCTTATTTGCTCAGTGTCTTAATTCAAATATAGTTTTTGGCTTTCACAGCGCAAAGCATAAGACAGCATAGCTGCGTTTCTTAGGTCTTCTTGCATGTCGTATATAAAATAAGGCAGTGTGGTGCGAGTCCAGCTTAATGCTGGCTGTGTTCTGTGTGCAGTGGAGAGATCACTGGATGCAGAGTGTGTATTTCCTCCCTGCCGAGAGGAGAGTGTGTGAAGGAGAGGAGCTGAGCTTAAGTGTCTCCCATGACGACTACAGTCTCTGGTACAACCTCTCTGAGGGGTAAATAATTCACATCCTTCATTCTTTGTGCTGTACATGTTGGTAAGATATTTCAAAGAATTCAGAGCCCTGTTTCAGACAGAGATGATCAGAAACACAACCAGAATCAGGCTTTATTGGACTAATATGGGTTCATATATATATATATAATTTAATTTAATTTAATTTAAGTGACCCTTATTAGTCCCACAACGGGGAAATTTCACCTCTGCATTTAACCCATCCATGAAGTGAACCACCACATACACACTAGTGAGCACACACACACTAGGGGCCAGTGAGCACACTTGCCCAGATCAGTGGGCAGCCCAATCCGCAGCGCCCGGGGAGCAGTTGGGGGTTAGGTGTCTTGCTCAAGGACACCTCAGTCATGGGCTGTTGGCTGTGGGGATCGAACCGGCGACCTTCCGGTCACGAGGCTGGATCCCTAACCTCCAGCCCATGACTGCCCCTCAAAATATATATACATACATCGCCAAAATGGTAACTTTACAGGAGAAGGAAAAACCTACACTACCGTCAATGTAAGTCTATGGAACCAGAATTTTTTCCAACTCAGTTTGGCCCGTTTGTTTTGATCCATTCATCATGAAATTTACACTCAATTTAAAGAGCAACAGGCATTTTCACATTGGTAAAAACTGAAAAACAGCAAAAATGGAGATACCAGGTTTTCAACAACAACTAAAATATATATATATATATATATATATACATACATACATACATACATACAGGGGAAAATGCATATTTTTTATATATATATATATATTTTTTTTTGTTCAGCAGTAGCTTCATGATACACTGTAGTTCACAGTAGAAATTTGTCATTCTTTTCAAGAGACTCACTTTCAGTTCCTCACAGAAATCCACACGGCCGCACCTCCAAAGTTCAGCCTTAGAAGTTGGTTTGGCATTTTGTGTTCTAGTGTATCGTCACAATGTGCTGTTTGTCTTTCTCTTAGTCACCAAACTGATGTGGAGCAGAGCTTCTGCCGGCCGTGTTGTACCTGTCAGGCTCACCTGGTGTGGACGCGGCCGCGCTTTGGAGAGCTGAACGACTGGCAGAGAACAGAGAGTTACCTCAGTGCTCTGCGCAGTGTGAGTCCTGCCGTTCAGAGCTAAACTGCACAGCTATTAATGTCTGACTGTTTGCACATGCTTTATATATATATAGCTGATGTCAGGGGTTTTGGGGGTAAAAACACTAATCACAATATTAATAATTTATTATTATTATTACAAATATTTCTATAAATATAAATGAATTTTAAGTAATGTAACAGTCATAAAATAGTCATATGCTAACTGCTACAATTACTGTTTAACATATTGTAGTGAAAAAAAAACTTTAAATGTGGCCTGTGCAAAAATTATAGCACATTTTATATTATTAGCAGAAATGAGCAAATATATATATATATATACACACACACACACCGGCCACTTTATTAGGTACACCTTGCTAGTAAAAGGCTGGACCCCCTTTTGCCTTCAGAGCTGTCTTAATTCTTCATGTCAGACTTTCAACAAGGTGTTGGAAACGTTCCTCAGAGATTCTGGTTGGTTATTTGAGTTCCTGTTGTCTTTCTATCATCTGGAACCAGTCTGCCCATTCTCCTCTGACCTCTCGCATCAACAAGGCATTTTCGTCCACACGACTGACCGCTCACTGGATGTTTCCTCTTTTTCGGACCGTTCTCTGTGAACCCTAGAGATGGTTGTGTGTGAAAATCCCAGCAGATCAACAGTTTCTGAAATACTCAGACCAGCCCGTCTGGCACCAACAACCACGCCACGTTCAAAGCCCCTTAAATCCCCTTTCTTCCCCGTTCTGATGCTCGGTCTGCACTTCAGCCAGTTGTCTTGACCACCTCTACACGCCTAAATGCAGTGAGTTGCAGCCGTGTGATTGGCTGATTAGCTATTAGTGTTAACAAGCAACTGAACCTAATAAAGTGGCTGGTGAGCGTATGTATGTGTATGTATGTGTGTGAGAGAGAGTGAGTGAGAGTGAGAGAGAGTGATATAATAGAGATAATATGTGTGTGTGTGTGTGTGTGTGTTTGTTGTAGGTTCTGGGGAAAGATGGTGTGTGCTTAGTCGTCAGTGATGGAAGTCTTCTGCCCATCTTTGCACACCTGCTTGGAGCTAGAAAGGTGTGTTTTTGTGTCTCAGTCAAGCTCTCTTTACTTTTAATAATCACTATCTTTAAATTGTTGTACTGTTCACACAATAATGTTGTTTAAGAAATTCCTGCTTTTGACCTTAAGTGCATTTTTGGTGAGACCTGATTTAATCTCCAATTTCAGGTATTCAGTTTGGAAAACTCTGGAATGTCAAAGCGAGTGATTGAGCAGGTAAGGAGGAGATAAATATTATTAAGTGGTTGTCATAAGACTATAAGGGCACTTCAGTGGCTGCATCTCAAAGGGCTCCCTGTTCCCTGCATAGTGCACTGTGTAAGTTATGAAACTCTCTGAAGTTTCTGAACCCAGACACTGCACTGTTTGTGGACACATGACTGAATCCCAAAGGGCTATTTGTTAGACATATTATGCACTGTTTAGATGCAGGAGCCAATATTTTATATGTAGTGCACTATGTAAGGAGTAGGGAGCCGTTTGAGATACAGCCAGTGGGTCTTAAACTTGTTTGTTACAGTTTCTGGAGGCTAATTCACTGAAGAATGGGGTCCAACTGCTGGCCATTCGGGCAGAACAGCTGACATCCGCAGACTTGGAAGGAGAGCAGGTGCAGCTACACACACACACAGTTTCTCAAATTATAATGATATAATATAGAATTATCCATCCATCCACCCATCTTCTAAGCCGCTTCTCCCTCAGGGTCGCGGGTAATATAGAATTATTTATTTATAATTTAATTAGTTATTTATAATACGTTTATTTGATAAGATATTCAATTTGTTATTTAAAGTAATGTTAGGACTACAGTATGAGGTAGAAAGACTCGCAGAAAGCTTGGATTTACTAAAGCATGTGGTATTAAAATACACTATATTGCCAAAAGTATTCACTCTTCCGCCTTCACACGCATATTAACTTGATTCTTAATTCTTAAGCATGAAATTGTCTAGAATTTCTTGGGGCTGAAGCATTAAGAGTTCCTTTCACTGGAATTAAGGGACCGAGCCCAACTCCTGAACAACAACCCCGCACCACCAAACTTTACACTCGGCACAATGCAGTCAGAGAAGTACCGTTGTCTTGGCAACCGCCAAACCCAGACTCATCTTCCCGATTCCCAGACGGAGAAGCGTGATTGGTCACTCCAGAGAACACGTCTCCACTGCTCTAGAGTCCAGTGGCGGCGCTTTACACCACTGCATTCCACGCTTTGCATTGCGCTTGGTGATGTAAGGCTTGGATGCAGCTGCTCGGCCATGGAAACCCATTCCATGAAGCTCTCTACGCTGTTCTTGAGCTGATCTGAAGGCCACATGAAGTTTGGAGGTCTGTAGTGATTGACTCTGTAGAAAGTTGGTGACCTCTGCGCTCTATGCCCCTCAGCATCCGCCGACCGCTCTGTCATTTTACGTGGCCGACCACTTCGTGGCTGAGTTGCTGTCGTTCCCAATCGCTTCCACTTTGCTATAATCCCACTGACAGTTGACTGTGGAGTATTTAGTAGTGAGGAAATTTCACGACTGGTCTTGCTGCACAGGTGGCGTCCGATCACGGTACCACGCTGGAACTCACTGAGCTCCTGAGAGCGACCCATTCTTTCACTAATGTCTGTAGAAGCAGTCTGCAGGCCTAGGGGCTCGGCTTTATACACCTGTGGCCATGGAAGTGACTGGAACACCTGAATTCAGTGATTTGGATGGGTGAGTGAAAACTTTTGGAAATATAGTGGACCTACAATCCTATACAAAGCTTTGGGCGACCCTGGTCAAATTACAAGTGGAAAATAAGTGCACATCCTCTATAGAGAACACATTTCTGCACATTTCAATGCACAGTCGCCATTTATTTGCTGAATTTAATGTAGAAAGAAAAATCTATTATAAATGTTGCTTGTGCAAAAGTTACGGCACATTCCATGATGTTAAGCTCAGCAAATAAGTACGAATGCTGTAATTAAGCTCTTTTCACTTGGATAATCAGTAAAACATGCCATTTGACTGAGGCTCCTCACGTTTGTGTGTGCGCCTGTGTTTTTGAAGCGTAATGGGAGCGTACAAGCTGCAGCTTCAGTTTATCTACCACACATACATGCATTTCACTGGGAGCTGTTGTAAGACACTGCAAACATGCGATCCTAAATAAAGCACAAAAGAGTAGTGTGGTGTTGAAGGCCCCTCTTTTTCACAACGCCTACAGATATCTGTTCTAATGGGTGAGCCGTATTTCAGCACCAGTCTGTTGCCATGGCACTCGCTGTTTTTCTGGTACTGCCGCACGGCGCTGGCTCGTCTCCTCCGGCCTGGTGCCACCATCCTGCCCTCCTCCGCCACGCTCTACCTCCTCGGCGTGGAGTTCCAGGTACAACACCTTCTCTGGATTCTACCTTCAATTCAAGTGATAGTTTAAAAAAGGCTAATAAACATTGATATGGGGACAAGATTGCTATCTGCTGATAATTGCTTACAAATGCACAGCATTGGACTGACTGACTAGTAGAATAGCAGTGTTTAGATGAACATGGGTTACTGCACCTTCAAGTAGATACAGTCAAAGATTTTATTAATGTTCAAGTATTGACTTATGTACATGAACGGATGTGTGCATGAAAATATTGCACGTCAGCATTGACCCACAATTCCCATATTGGTGCATCCGTAACTATTAATAATGGGAGAAATCACAAGAAATCACCCTGGCAGCGCTATCATTTTTACAGAAGTGTCCCTTTTAGTCAATCAATTTTAATTAAGATTAAGTGACCCTTATTAGTCCCACAACAGGGAAACACGTGCCTGGAGGGGTGGGCAGCCCAATCTGCAGTGCCCGGGGAGCAGTTGGGGGTTAGGTGTCTTGCTCAAGGACACCTCAGTCATGGACTGTCGGCTCTGGGGATCGACCCGGCGACCTTCCGGTCGCAAGGCTGGATCCCTAACCTCCAGCCCACAACTGCCCCTAGTTATGCTTTTCAGGGGGCACCCGGATTGAACCAAGTCTTTAACCATGTGCTTCATGGCTTTCCTTCTCCTTGCAGGATTTATGGAGAATCCGAGCCCCCTGTGGTACCTGTGAAGGATTTGATGTCAGCCCCATGGACGAGATGGTGCAGGTACGCATGATTTCAGCTCAGGTCATCGTTCAACCATGAGGTGTGGTATTCCGAGGCTGTAGAATAGTTGTAGCCCTCTTTAGACCACAGAAACCTAAACTGAGATGCTGTTGAGTAGCAGGAACATCTATGGCATAAAATACTGACCACTGTTATTTTCTGTTGGTCTTATTCAAATACTTGAACGTTCTAGCCGAGCAGTGATCATTAATGGACGTACGTTTTTCCTTTTTTTTTCAGCAATCTCTGGATTTCCGGGAGTCTCGCGAGGCAGAGCCACATCATCTATGGGAGTACCCGTGTCGTGCCCTGAGCAAAGCACACCCAGTTATGACCTTTGACTTCCAACAGTGTGTTCCTGAGCAGCCAATAAACAGTCAGGGAACTTTACCTCTTATTGGGTGAGAAGCTTTTAAAATGAAACTTGCATCAGGCTTTCAGTTACAGTGCTTAAAAACACATAAATAACAAAGATATACAGCAAATACGTTTCAAAATAATTAGGACACTGTGTAAATTTATTGTTTTTCGAAAAACTAATGTCCACGTTGAATCTGATGCCAGCAACACATTCCGAAACAGTTGAGAAGAGGGCATGTCTATCACTGCTATCACTTCTTTTAATAATCTGTAAGGGTTTGGGAACTGAGGAAACCGATTGCTCTAATTTTGAAAGTGAAATGTTTTCCCATTCTTGGGAAATGAGCAGATCAGAGGGACAGTGAAGGTGGAGCAGTTTGGAGATAAAGCCAGAGAGGCCAGGTTGAGATGGTTTGGACATGTGTTGAGGAGGAATAGTGGAGATATTGGGCAAAGAATGTTGGAGATGGAGCTGCCGGGTAGAAGGAGAAGAGGTAGACCTCAGAGAAGGTTTATGGATGTAGTGAAGGTGGACATGGAGATGGTTGGTGTGAAAGTAGAGGAGGCAGTGGATAGGGCAAGATGGAGGCAGATGATCCGCTGTGGCGACCCCTAAAGGGAGCAGCCGAAAGAAGAAGAAGAAATGTTTTCCCATTCTTGCTTGATAAAGAATTTCAGTTGTTTTCAATGAGTGACACATCTGGACTGCAGGCAGGTCAGTTTAGCACCCAGACTCTTTTATTACAGAGCAATACTGTTGCAATACGTGCCGAATGTGGTTTGACATTGTCTTGCTGAAATAATCAAGGCCTTACCTGAAAAAGACGTCATCTGGATGGCAGCATATGTTGCCAAAACCTGTATATATCACTCTGCATTAATGGTGGTTTCACAAATGTGTTAGTCACCCATGCCAAGCTTACTAATGTAACCCGTACAGTCACAGATGCTGGCTTTTGAACTGTGTTAATAAACAAGCCGGGTCGTATTTAGCCCAGAGGATGCGGCGTCCATGATTTCCAAAAAGAGCATAAAGTTTGATTTGTTGCACCACAGGACACTTTTCCACTTCGCTTCTATCCATCTTAAATTAGCTCAGGCCCAGAGAAGTATCTAAAAGTTTGTAGTGATGCTGTAACCTGCTGTCTTTCCAGGAGAGGGCGCTGTCATGGGTTTGCTTTGTGGATGGAGTACAACCTGACAGATGACATCACCATCAGCATGGGCCTGACCAAACCTGTCAACGAGGAGGTACTTATTACATCGCAACCTCTGTCAGAGATCCTCTGGTACCGGACTGGACCCTGAATCCAATTTCCAGTCCTGGATTTTGTGATCACTGGAAGTTAACCGAACTATTGATGTTGCTGATTGGTCACTTGCTGTCATACCTACCAGTGGTGACAAAATCCAGGACTGGGAACTGGATTCTGTGTTGGGAGTTGAGACTTCTCCATTCCCGTGCTACGGTACATGTTCATTATCTTTAGTTGGAGAACATAACAGCACCATATTCTGCTGGAATTATAATTGAGTTGCACTGACTTCATGCTCCCTGTTTTGATTCCACTTTGTTTTACTTTTAAAAGCAGTTATGGAAAGGTACTAATCTGACCTCTTAGCCTAGGAAGGTGAATATAGTGTCGCTTGATCTCATTAAAAGACACACACTTGGACCTTAAGCGTGGTTTTGTTTCTTTAAGGGTACATTGTTTACTTTGAGGGGCTAGAATGAACCTGTACAGTGTCCTTTTTTTTCTGACCGTGTCAATATTGTTATGATAAACATCATTTGTATTTCCTCACTTAAAAACAGTGCTTGCAAGGCCTAAAATATTTCTTAGCAAATTTTCAGCAGAATTCCAATCATAACGAATAAGGAATAAAGAATAAAAGAGGAAAAAGGAATTGGGGAATATGGAATAATGTGAAAGTCTTCAGGTGAGTTTAAGTATAATAAATAATGAAAAAATACAGATTATTGTGGTAATTGGACAACCACTATATCGCACTGAGCCTTCCTGAGCATATTGTGATGTCAGTACTTAAAACTGACCAACTGCATATTTCATAACAAAGATGATGAACCTCAGAGCAATTAAACCTCATGATGCATATATTTTCCCAGTGGCTTCCAATTCCAACCTCTTCCCTTCTTTTCTCCTCTCTCGACAGGGGGAGTGCGTGTGGAGTCCACACCGAAAGCAGGGAGTTTATTTCTTACAGACTCCCTGGGAAAGTTCAGGAGACGGTCATACAGCCGTTTCGTACAATTTAACCTTTGACCCAAGCATTGGTGATGTTAAGATGGACTTTTCTGTCACTCAGCCGTGACCAACAGACCTTTCAGTGTAGCAGTGCACTGGTTTTACTGTTAGCTCTTCTTCCTGCTTCTGTAGTACTGAGATAAATAATTCCGAAAGGTTTTTTTACGCTTCCGTGTGAATAGTTTGATGAATGTGTTTGGACTTCATATGCTTTGTATTGAGACCAATGGGATCAATTAAATGGTTTTGAATATTTAGAAAAGATCGTGTGTTTGACTTTGTGGAAAACCTTGAATGCTGCACACTTGTGTGAATATCCTTTTTTTTATTTTTGCTTAGAATTACTTTATTCTATATACTACATAGAGAACAACAAAACTCAGGATGTGGTTGCAAGGGTTTACAAAGAATAAGAACACAAGCCCGAAAGCTGACGGTCAGTTTGTCGTTGTGTCTTGACAAATTAATGAAACTAAATTGCTATTAAGAAGGCAATCCGTATATATATGCACTGGTAAATATGCCGTTTGAATCTGAATATTACATTGTTCAGTGGCGTTCACTCAGTTCATGACAGAAATGGTGGTTCTTCCAGCTTTGTCCCTGTTCGGTTCTGATGAAGGAATCCAGGAACGAAGCACAATCACGATGAATGGAATGGCTGACAGTGAAGAGACTGAATGCCTTATGTATCGGCAACCTGTGTGTTTGCCAAAACAACCTTTTCACCAGGTTTGAAAGCAGGCATGCCTAGATACGGACAGCTGGCACACCGGAAGGCATCTCCCAGATAACACTGCAGAAAAAAAAGACAATAAATAGTGTAATCAATTCAGTTCAGTATGAAAGATGGGAAGTCAGATATAAGGACTCAGGTGTCCATGGCTAGCACTGACTGACCACAACAACAAAAATGATAAGAAGAAGAAGAAGAAGAAGAAGAAGAAGAAGAAGAAGAATGTACACTAGATTGCCAAAAGTATTCACTCACCCATCCAAATCACTGCATTCAGGTGTTCCAATCACTTCCATGACTACAGGTGTATAAAATAAAGCCCCTAGGCCTGCAGACTGCTTCTACAAACACAGAGGTCACCAACTTTCTGCAGAGTCAATCGCTACAGACCTCCAAACTTCATGTGGCCTTCAGATCAGCTCAAGAACAGCGTAGAGAGCTTCATGGAATGGGTTTCCATGGCCGAGCAGCTGCATCCAAGCCTTACATCACCAAGCGCAATGCAAAGCGTGGAATGCAGTGGTGTAAAGCGCTGCCACTGGACTCTAGAGCAGTGGAGACGTGTTCTCTGGAGTGACCAATCACGCTTCTCCGTCTGGAAATCCGATGGACGAGTCTGGGTTTTGGCGGTTGCTAGGAGACGGTACTTGTCTGACTGCATTGTGCCGAGTGTAAAGTTTGGTGGAGGGGGGATCATGGTGTGGGGGTGTTGTTCAGGAGTTGGGCTCGGCCCCTTAGTTCCAGTGAAAGAAACTCTTAAAGCTTCAGCTCCAGGAGATTTTGGACAATTTCACGCTCCCAACTTTGTGGGAACAGTTTGGGGACGGCCCCTTCCTGTTCCAACATGACTGCGCACCAGTGCACAAAGCAGGTCCATAAAAACACGGATGAGCCAGTTTGGTGTGGAAGAACTTGACTGGCCTGCACAGAGTCCTGACCTCAACCCCATAGAACACCTTTGGGATGAATTAGAGCGGAGACTGTGAGCCAGGCCTTCTCGTCCAACATCAGCGTCTGACCTCACAAATGCACTTCTGGAAGAACGGTCAAAAATTCCCATAGATACACTCCTAATCCTTGTGGAAAGCCTTCCCCAGAGTTGAAGCTGTTATAGCTGCAAAGGGTGGGCCGACATCATATTAAACCCTCTGGATTAAGAATGAGATGTCGCTCAAGTTCATATGTGTGTAAGGCCAGACGAGCGAATACTTTTGGCAATATAGTGTGTATATATATATATATATATATATATATATATATATATATATATATATATATATATATATAAAATGTCAGAACAAAACCTTTTATCTCAACGTTAAGCTTAGGACAAAGAGAAGGAAAAAGTTAAGAATTTCGTTGGATCGTTTCGCCCAAGCAAGAGCTTTTACAGAATATCAGGGGCCTCTTTCGAGTGACTCTCCCTGTAGAACACAGCACTATGTTCTGGATCCATAAGACCATGAATTTATCTCTGGTCTTACATAAAACCACTGTATGAGATTACATCACAACCATTAAACGGCTTCAGTCACAGCCAGTTACACTGTATGCAAGTGTTCAGAGCTGAGAAGACAACCACTCACGCTTCCACAGGCTGATTTAGGCTGGCTGACTTTCTGCACTGCTTTGCTCTCCTGCTCGAGCTCCTCAGCAAGGCCACAAGTGCTTCACCGACAGAGGACAACATGTTATCAGTCATTACAGTATTACCGGGAAGATGAGACATTTTTAATTAATATTTGCTGGTACTTAGTGGTAATCTCAAAGCTTCTTCCGTATCAAGAAGGCCTTTTCACCAAGGATACGCCACAGTAGAACTGAATTTAGCGATGTTTTTGTGGATTTTCCTCCGAGCTCATCGTGCTTTCTCACCAGTTTTTGCATGCTTTCTTTTTCTTGGTTCCTGATTCTCCACAAGAGGACGCTCTAAGTGAAGCTGGGTCTGGCTTCTTCAGGTCTTCAGCATCCAGCAGTTCATCCGAATCCAACAAGTCCTATGAAGAGACATGGGCACATCTTTGTGAAATTACATGTACGCGTATCCGAATGGTGTAAATTTCAATAAAAACTTACAATTCTGAAGTGTCAAAATCTCAGCAAGCAGTTTAGTTACTTAACTAAATACTCCAAACACAAACTAAGATCACAACCTGGCAATAAGCTGCCAGTCGTGGGTAAACCATGGCTGAAAGGTGATGATCCCTCAAAGGAAAAACGTCAAGAAGCTGTTTTTAAAAAACGAATTAAAGGGTCGATAACATGAAGCATGTTGGAGATTTTCCCTTTAGTTATTAAAGTTTCTAAATGCATCATTCACTTTCCAGTCCATAGAGTCTACATATGGAAAGCTGTAAAAAGAGCCTCTTTTGAGTGCCACAAAAACCAGCTCAGCTCAGACTACCATCAGAATAAGGCACATTATAGGGTAGCCAATCAGACTGGAGGTAATTTACATACAGCAGTCTTAAAGGCACAGAAACAGCCTGTTTAATTCGAAGAGATAAAGAGAGGTTGGAAAATGGCCAAATGAAAATGACTGTGCTTATTCTGAAGCACTCACTCACACACGTCACACCTCACAAGTTCAGGGGAAGAAGAAAAAAGAAGGGAACGATTAGAAATGGGCCGTTTAATTCTTCTTACATCAGCGTAAAAGAAGCATTACAATAGTTTCACAAAGTTTCATGGAGCATGCTACCATATCGTCACGGTCCAAAGAAAAACTAAATCAACGAAATGGCAACTTAACAGCAGAAAGCAAAAACTTTTAATGCAAGTTAATGTAAAGAGATTTTAGTCAAAGCAATGTTGGAGCATTTCTGTCCAATAAACATGAAGCCGGCATGCTTAAAAGATATTTTAAAAAATGGAGAGCTGTTTTTTTACGTTTTTGGACAGTGATTATATGCCACACGGAAGCTACGTCTATCCGAAGACAGATAATATGTCCCTCTCAGTCACCTCGTATTATTTTCTTTCTAAATTTGGGTGGGTCTTCCCAAATGGTGGAAGTTCACTGTGATAGTAAGTTTGTTTTTCTTAAAGAATAACTCGATTTTCCATGCAGAATCCTAACAACCACCTGGGAATCTGTAGCAACCACCTCAGCAACCACCAGGAATTCCACAGTAACTACCTATCCACACCCTTGTAACCACAGAACACCATAGCAACCACCTAGCAACACCTCAGCAACCACTAGGAATTCCACAGTAACTACCTATCCACACCCTTGTAACCACGGAACACCATAGCAATCACCTAGCAACACCTCAGCAACCACCAGGAATTCCACAGTAACTACCTATCCACACCCTTGTAACCACGGAACACCATAGCAATCACCTAGCAACACCTCAGCAACCACTAGGAATTCCACAGTAACTACCTATCCAGACCCTTGTAACCACAGAACACCATAGCAACCACCTAGCAACACCTCAGCAACCACTAGGAATTCCACAGTAACTACCTATCCACACCCTTGTAACCACAGAACACCATAGCAACCACCTAGCAACACCTCAGCAACCACTAGGAATTCCACAGTAACTACCTATCCACACCCTTGTAACCACGGAACACCATAGCAATCACCTAGCAACACCTCAGCAACCACTAGGAATTCCACAGTAACTACCTATCCAGACCCTTGTAACCACAGAACACCATAGCAACCACCTGGCGACATCTTAGCAACCGTTCTCAAATTGCTTCAGCTTCACAATCACTCTGCATTTTCTTCAGGAATGCACCTTTCTAGCTATTAAGTATTTTTATTATTAGTAGTAGTAAAGATGGAATAGTCACAGTGACTAAGTCTCCTTTAAGTTTTGGGACAGTGATTATATGCCACATGGAAGCTACGTCTGCCTGAAGACAGTGTAATGAGCGTGAAACATGGACCCAAGAACAACAGAGGACAAATATATGTCCCTGTGAGTCCCAAATGGTGAGAGTTCACTGTGATACTAGACTTGTTTTTCTTCAAGAATAATTCAAATTTCCACATAATTCAGATTTCACACAGTTTAAAACTGCACCCACGACTGAAAGACAACTCATTTCTTTATGTACCCTCTTTTTATGCATTTTTGCTGTATGCTTACAATGTCATCATCGTTCATGTCAATGGCTGAAAGAGTCCACATCTTAGCAGCACTTGGATCGAGGGCTGGCTTGTCTGTGAAAGAACAGTGATTGAATTAGATGACAATTCAATTATAATGATTAGCTGTAGACATGGTGTGATTAAATGGATGTTTCTGGGTTTTCTGTCACGTTTTGTTTCACTGATCTGGAAGTCTGTCAGTGAATCTGGGTGTTTTCTGTAATTCTAACCAGTGTTTATGGTTATTTCCACAGTGTGGTGTCAGGTGTATGCCGTCATCTCTAAGACATGACATAACATGTGGATACGGGTCTCAGAGAAGAGCCAAAGCAAGAACGTGGCTGGTATTGAGTCCGTCATGTAGATCCACTAACAACATTGTTGAGGAAGATATAACAGCGAGGTTTAGAAAATGTCACACTATTCCACTACGGACCAAATTCCCACACACAGATTAAGGCTAAACCTGGACTAGATGGGACTCTTAATGTTCAAAATGCAGTTTAGTTCAAGACCAGGCTTAATCCAAGTTAAGACGCACCTGTCTGGGGGGCTTTCTTTGCAAATGATAGCTTCAGTTGAGAAGAGGACCCAACCTCAAAGTTGGGTTTCGAGGCAGACATGCGCACCCTGGACAGAGAGTTGCCTTGGAAACCACTCAGCTGGCCAAGGGCTGAGACAGCTTCCGGGCTCAGGGCTTCACTCTTCACCTATGGATTTAACAGAATGTTAGTCTGCATGTCTCACCTGGCACATAGACAGTCAATCATTAGGAAGGTGGACTCTCACCTCAGTGACGGACGTGAAACCAGAGAGTTTAAGGGCTGACCCCAGCTTACCAGCTGTCCTAATGCCATTCCCCTCCGACCCTGCAAATGAAAGGAAGATCCATTAATTAACTTTATTTTAGACGTCTGCCAAGTTAACTGACACATCCTGTGTAATGACGTGGTATGTGCTTGCAAAAGCTTTACAACAAAGGCTGTCACTACTGATTATTAAAATACAGTCTGCAGTCTGCCTGTGATTTTGAACTTAAAAAGGCCAAACAATAAAGGACTTTACACATCTATGCCACCCAATGCACAGCACTGATTCAAAGACCCTATTGTAAAGTATATAAATTAGGAAGCTTTTAATAAAACAATCAACAAGATAAATGCTACATATGCAAACTAACAAAAACATGGGTGTGCACATCAGACTGCAACTGACTGAGAAGCAGAATTGTATCAAGTATTGAAACTTAACTGAGTAATTAGTATTTGCAAAGCAATACGCAACACTGTTCTTATCCAATGTATGTGCTTTTTTATTATTATTATTGTTTTTCTTTCAGATTTTTGTCCACTAACTCATCCTGGGACACCATAGCAACGGCATAGCAACTACTTGGGATACCATACCAACCGCCTAGCAACACCACAGCAACTGCCTTGCAACATTTTAGCAACCACCTGGGGTGTCATAGCAACTGACTAACAACATCTTAGTAACCACCTTGCATACCATAGCATTCTCTAGCAAAATCCTAACAACCACCTGGGATCCCGTAGCAACCACCTAGCAACACCTCAGCAACCACCAGGAATTCCACAGTAACTACCTATCCACACCCTTGTAACCACAGAACACCATAGCAACCACCTGGCGATATCTTAGCAACCGTTCTCAAATTGCTTAGCTTCACAATCACTCTGCATTTTCTTCAGGAAATGCACTGTTCTAGCTATTTTAATAATAATAATAATAATAATAATAATAATAATAATAATAATAATAATAATAATTAGTAGTAGTAGTAGTAGTAGTAGTAAAGATGGAATAGTCACAGCGACTAAGCTCCTCTGAGTTAACATCTTAGTTTTCGGTAAACTGATCTCCTCATCTCCATTAGTCTCACCCGTTACTGGCTCCTCCAGCACAAGCTTCCCACCAGGTTTCATGACCCTGGCTATCTCTGCCAGAGTCTCTGAGCTGTGAATCGGAGCGCTGTCTGGAAGAAGTCCTGAGAGGACCCAGTCATAACTCGAACCAGCGTGAGAAGCTGAAACAAAAAGAAGGTCTGCTTAAAATGGTCCGTTTGTTCCAGTAAAGCCTGCTATGGAGAAATACAAACAAAACGGAAAAAAGACGAGAAGTTAGAAAAGCCCACAGTACATTTGTACAGATAGTACTGGTCTCCTGGCCTTCGGGAACTCTAAAAACAAACAAACAAGCACAGAAACCCTTTTGTGGTAACTCACAAAGCTGGAGCCTCTCCAGGTTCTCAAGTGACACCAGGCTCTGGCTGCCAACTACGGCCCCAACGCTCTCCGCAAACTCCTTCAAGGCTGTGGGGGAGGACGGCTGAGTCCATACCAGCAGCACTTTATCTCCTGCTTTCAGCCCAAGGTCTGCCATGGCCACCTGCCCACAAAAACATTACCACAATGGGGACTATTACAACCAGCACACAGTCACAGCGGCCAAACATACGAGCTCATCACAAAGATAAAGACCGCGAGGGTTGTTTTCCCGTCGTTAGTGGTAGGATTAACAATACAGAGGACCCCAAAACAGAGAGAGGGCATTTAGTTCAATCTGGCACCAAGTGTGCTTTGAAATGCTGAGGTCACTCTTTGAACTGATTCAAGATACTGGGTTCACAACGTGATGGCACCATTTATTATTACTGATTTTTGGCATATCCATATTGATTAGTCTGGACTGATAGGCTGGACTGCCAAAAACACACACATTTGGACACCGTCTGAAAGGCAATTCCAAACAGATTTTTACAGACATTCATGCTCATGCCAGAGAACTTCAAAGAGTGATTATATTTATTTTTATTTTATTTTTCAGACTATAGTAGAAGCACTGAAGGACACGAGCGAGTAGGCATGTTTACAACTGATGTAGAGATTCTGTTACAACTTTTATTTTGCCTGGAGTGTCCCTTTAATGCCTCATACGTCTTCATCGTTTCTAGTCGCCTCTCCGATCTGCGAGGCTTCATATCCGCCAGCTTTTCCTTCCAAACTCCCCGGTCCACCTTAAATGGATGGTGTAACTGCTGCACCATTTAAGGTGGACCGGGGTCATTCGAACAAACAGCTGGAGAAGAAGCCCCGTCACTGGTCTCTACCTCGTCGAACCCGCAGCTGCCTTTCTGATCGGACGGAATTTACACGTGACGACGCGAAAATTAGTTTTATACGAGTTTTATATCCGATAAAGACGGTGACGTCGGCAGTTCTGCGACGGAGCCGATCTGGTCTCCCTCGTAGCCTCGCTGTGAAGGTGACGCAGCAGCAATAAACAACAAAACAGCACCTCCTAAAACCACCTGCGCCTCTGTCAGTAACCGCCTCTAAAAGACGGGGGTCAAAATAAGTCAGAAAAAAGGCCAAATTAGTGGAAACACTCACTGTTTATCCGCAGCGACGCTCCGACCGCGCTCCGCTGACCGCTTCAGTCGCACTCAAATGACGTGCCTGAGGAGAATTCCGCTAGGGGGCGCTCCCGAGCGAGCCCAAAATGAACGGGTTGATATGGAGCGTTTGAGCAAAATCATAGTTTAGAAATGCTGAAACATTTTAATGTGAAATAATGCCGTAATTTGGCGTAAACACTTTAACGCCGCTGTTATATTTTTAAGCGCTTTTAAACTCGAGCTATACGCGCTTAAACCGCTGCCTCATGCACGTCCATGACGTCAGTGAGCGCCAACAGCCAATCAGCTGCCCCGCTCGCCCATCAATCATCCCGCTCTAGCAGTAAAGCCCCGCCCCCTGCTGCCCGAAACCCGTTTACTATATAAAAAAAGAAACATATCGGTGAGATTGATTGATTGATTGATTGATTGATTGATTGATTGAGGAGTAGGGCATAGGGATTAGGGTGTAGGGATTAGGGTATAGTGAGTAGGGTATAGGAAGTAAAACATAGGGATTAGGGTGTAGGGAGTAGAGTATAGGCAGTTGGGCATTGGGAGTAGGGCATCGAGAGTAGGGTATAGGGATTAGGGTGTAGGGAGTAGGGCATAGGGATTAGGGTGTAGGGAGTAGGGTATAGGGCTGATGATCCTGAATGGGACGTATGCGAAACTGTCGCGCGGCGGTGACGCGCTGTGCACCCCGTGGCTAACAGTAGCATGCTAGCGGTCGCTCCGCGGTAACATGGCGGCGCTGATCAGGAGCCTGCGGGCCGTGCGGAGCCTGCGGGGGCTCGGCAGCGGTAAGCCGGGCACAGTGAGTCTGGATCATGGCTAATTCAGCGTTTTGCGCGGTTCGTTCTTCGCTCTTCTGGCGAGGTTCCGGGTCGCTTTAGCGCGCAGAGCCCGATATGTGTGTGAGCCGAGGCGGGCAAGGTGACCATGAAGGACAGAAACAGAAACACAGCAGCTCAGAACCGCCGCTGAGAGCGAACGGCCGGTTACTGACCGCTTACTGGCCGCTTACTGACCGGTTACTGACCAGTTACTGGCCGATTACTGACCACCTCTGCCTTTCCTGCGCGCTTTACGAGTTTGGTGTTTGGAAACCGCCAGAGACTGGCTTTAATAATAATAATAATAATGATAATAATAATAATGGTCTACTGTTTGTCTTATATTCTGCTTCCAGACTTTGACTTTATCATGAGATGAGACTTTGAAATAACAAAAAAAAATCCCAATTAAGTTATCAAACTTGTGCAGTCGTTATTATTTGGTTAAATTATAGTAAATTATCGTAAATTATAGTACATTTACTTTCCACCACATAAGTCTGCACTATTGAATAATAGTCTATTTTTTATGTAGTAGGAAATATGTATTTATATTAGAATGTGTTTTCTTGTTGACTGATACACACACACACACACACACACACACATAAATATCCTTTTGAAGCTCTTAGATTTAGGTGTGCAGTTCAGTGCCTCTCGCCTGAATAAATAATGGAAATGATCTTTAGGGTAAAGGGCGATTCCAGCACATTCTCCAAAGCTCTGCGTGATTAAGATGAAGGTGTAAATGAAGTTCAGTGTGAAAAACTCTGTTGAATAGAAACGAGCAAAGTCAGAGAACGCCGCCTGTTTTAAGATGAGGTTTGGCCTTAAATCTGTTTTACCGCCGTCGGCGTTTCACGGTAAAACCTCACCTGTAGGTTCACTGGTGGTTTTGTAGAGTAAATAAAACGGCTTTATTTGCGAAGTGGACGTGGTGACGCCTGGTTCCTATCACCACCACTGTAAAGACATCTGAGTTTCTTTGAAATGAACCATGTCACATCAAACCTCTCTGAATTACGTGTGGAAGTCTTGATAAATCCCCTTTAAATGAGCTGCTCTGCAGTTGCTTTGATGAGGCGTTTTTCAGTCAAGTGTGAAGCCGTGAGACACGCCGTAATCTGCGTAATTGCTTTCTGTGTAATCCTTCCCAGCAGTAGTGGCTACGACCTGCCCAGCTTCCCTGTACGGCGGTTTGAGACGTGGCTTTCATCGTGCTGCCCTGCTTGCCAGTGACTCCAAAAGTGACCAGACTGTACCACCTCCGTCCCACCATGAGCACTACCAGGCCCAGGAGCCTCGACAGGGGTCATCAACGTTCTCCACAGAGCAGGCTTCTGCTTCTGACCCCGGCACCCAGCATGAGGACCCCTGGCCTAACACCAGGTCGGTATACCTTTGCACAGAGCATCACCTGTATCACATGTTAGAATGATCTCGAGTCAGGTTTGCCTCATTATCGGACTACATATTAGGGCTGCAGTGACTGACCAACAGAACGGTCAACAATATTGATTATGGAAACAAGCTGGTGCATTGTATAAAAACAAAAGCACTCTGTCATGTTCACCTTATGAAAAAAGTCTTAAAAATTAAGTTGTTGTTATTATTATTATTATTATTATTATTATTATTATTATTATTTAAGGTTTCTGGTAAATATTAGGATGTAACCAGTGAGAATGGCACATTTAAATCCTTGGTTGAATTCTTGGTTGCATTACGTTCATTAAAAAAAAAAGAAAGTTAAAAGTTTACAAACCTTAAAATAAATACAATCCTCTGTTTTTCCTGGGATGAGAGCGCCCCCTGGACAACCATCATTTAGTGGAGGATGGAGGTTAATGCAACCCCAATTATAACCAGTTTTTCCGGAAAACAAAATTATTACCAGACACTGTGAAATGCACTAAAATGTCCAAATGCAAATTATTATTATTATTATTATTATTATTATTATATAGTTATTCTGACATATTGTAGTACACTCCAAGATCTCAAGATCTGTGGGGGTGATATGAACAGTGGCTCCATGTTCCAACCAATGAGGATATATAATACATATATATATATATATGTATGTATGTATGTGTGTGTGTGTGTGTGTGTGTGTGTGTGTGTATAATATGTAAAATATTTCATATATACAGTAAATAGCAAACTCCTCCACACTTGTACCCACTCATTTGAAGAGCTCAGGGTCTCAAGGGGACCTATAGATCCACTTTGCTGTTGGTTTGCTGCTTGTTGATTTGTCCATAGTTCTCCAGTAAACATTGCCAAAGGTTTTGCTTTAAAATTCTTTTAAAAGCTGTAAAAGCTGGTTGCGTAAGAAGGCTTCTCTCATAGCTTCTCTCCTGGCACCATTCAGCGCACTGCAGCCGGGCTTCAGCCTCCACTACTACAAACTGGTCAAAGGGTAAAACTAGGAAAATGTGTTAACCTTAAAAACAACAGTTGGTTGTGTTAATACGTTGTGAACATGTTAACTTCGCCAGTCCTGGTCGTAACGTCGCTGCAGTCCCAGATGAGCGCGTTTTCCCTGAAAAAGTTCATTTATGCCTTGAACAGCAGCTGCAAAGTCACTGATCGCAGTCGCAAGCTCACTGATTGATGCCGTTTGCTGCGATTGACACATGAGCTTTACTTTCAGTCATGATGTGCCTGTTATTGTTCAGTTATCAGGATCAAAGTGGCGAACAGGCAGAAGATTACGAGACAGAGGATCAGCTCCAAGCTCGCATCCTGACCGCTGCGCTCGAGTTCGTCCCTCAGCATGGTTGGACTGTGGAAGCCATTGCAGCTGGAGCCGAGGTGAGCTGAACTGGTTATGAGTATGTTGTGAGCTTGACTGGTTTAAAGACATTTGCCATCTAACTTTTTTATTTTGCTGCATTCTAGACCCTCGGCCTGTCGGCTGCTTCTGCAGGAATGTTCGATAATGGTGCAGGAGACTTAGTGCTGCATTTCGTCGGCCAGTGTAACGTCCAGCTTACGGAGATTCTGGCAGAAGAGCATAATCAGGTCCAGCTTGGCCAAGCAGAGTGAGTACTGATTACGCCCTAAAGCAGTGGTCACCACGACCACGGTGAAGTTTAGTGTCGTAAGTGACGTACAAGCATCTCTGCCGCTGTCTTGTCCTGCAATATTTCAAAAAAAGTCCAGTTTGCTGATACGGTCACCGGATAAATGAAGGCAGTGTGCGATTTCAGTCGAGCCGTTTATCTAACAATAGCTCAATGTTCAACTAAGAAGGAGGAGCTGGTTAGCGCTGATATAAGTTTAGATGGTAATGATTTAAATCTGAGGTGTTGGACGGGGTTGAGGTCAGGACTCTATGCAGGCCAGTCAAGTTCTTCCACACCAAACTCACCCAGTCATGCCTTCATGGACCTTGCTTTGAGCACTGGGGCTGAGTCATGCTGGAACAGAAAAAGGTTCTTCCCCAGACTGTTCCCATAAAGTTGGACAGGAACAGTTGTCCAAAATTTATGCTGAAGCATTAATATTCCCCTTCGCTGGAGCTGAGGGTTCTAGGCCAACCCCTGAAAAACAACCCTTTTTAACAACCCATTATCCCTCCTCCACCAAACTTTACTGTTGGCACAATGGCGTCTGGCAGGCAACGTCTTCCTGGCATTCGCCAAACCCAGACTCGTCCATCAGACTGTCAGGTAGAGACGTGTGATTCGTCGGTCCACAGAGTACATTTCCACTGCTCCAGAGTCTGGTGGCGGTGCTTTACACCACTCCATATGTGCTCTGCATTGCGCTTGGTGATGTAAGGCTTGCATGCAGCTACTCGGCCATGGAAACCCATTCCATGAAGCTCTTGGCACGTTTTTTTTTTAATATATAATCTTTATATTGGGTTTATAACAAGACAAATCACACACAGCAACAGCGAAAAGACAAAAGGACAAAACAAGACCGTTGTTAAAAAAAGAAAAAAAAAACAAAATTGCTAAAATCTAAATAAATAAATGCACAAAGAAACAAAAAAAAATCCAAATGCCAGCGTCAGTCATTCGAAGCAACTTGAAAAGGATATTAAACTTATAAGAAACAGTGATAGATAAATATGTACCAACCCTGAGGGAGAAGCGGATGGATGGATGGACTTTAAACCCTGAAATATTATTTTAAGGGAGGTCCAATGAAGACAACTTGTCTAGGTAATCAGAAAAAGGGTTCTAAGTGTTATAAACTCTTTGGATGGAACCGACTTAACGCTTCGAACCTTCTCCATTTTCACAACATTACACAAGTCCGAGATCCACACAGAGCGAGAAGGGGGGACGGGAGATTTCCACTTCAGAAGAATAAGTTTCCTAGCAAGGAGAGCGGCCATAGAAACAAAATCTGGGTGGGTGGGCGGGGAACACACTGAACAAGGCGATGCTCGAGAGTCCGACCCAGTATATCAGATAAAGATTGGCACGTGGTTTTTGTGCTGATGTTGAGGAGTTTTAACACTAGCCCTCCTGAGATTTCAAGATCCTCAGGACATCACCCCTCCTTCTTGCCAGCAATTAGCAGGACCATACATCACCCTTTATTATGTTAATTCACAGAGGATGAACGACTGACTGAACAAACTAACGAAACGAAATTAAACTCGTACAAGGAAATGTTGAAATTATGTTAAACTGAAACAAGGAAATACTAGGAGTGTGTTTTATTTACACAATGAACAACGGAAATGCACAAGTAATTTCACCAAGTAAACGCCAAGAAATGGGTTGCAGTTTGTCTTTTGACGTAAATGGGTAAAAATAGCTGTCAATCAAAACAGGATGCAGCCTTTCGTCTGATCCTTCAATCATTTTGCAGAAGCTCCGCGTCCAGACCCGCCCACAGCTCCGTTCACCACAGAGACGCTCTGCGTTCGGGGGCGGGACAAAATCGTGGCATTTATCCAATGACCGGCGAGTTTCGAAGCAATGAAAAAGACGTCCCGTTTGAATGAGCGGTCCTGTTGAAGTGAAAAGACACTCAGCTTTTAACGCATTTGTAGTGAATGAAATGTTAACACAACTGAACATGTTTGACATTTTAGGGCAAGCTGAGCTTCCCTGGCAGTCTTAGAGAAATCGCCACTGCTCCGTCCGTCGCTGCTACGCGCCCTTGAATTAGAACTTTTGAAACACGATTCTACAGATTCTCCGTCGCGCTGTCGGATCGGTAACATATACACTCGGGTTGTAACTTGAAGTTCACCTTCAAGTTGTGTCATGTTAGGTGCTTTGGGAGTTGTATGAGCTCGAGGTGGGCATGGGGGGTTTCCACTTCCACCGCACTCCATATCATTACCAAGACAATGGGCGTTAATCGCTTCACAGCAGGGGAGTGGGCTACATGGTCGCTGGTTTCCCTTACGAAAATGTTCGTAGCTCGCGGAAGATTAGTGTTAAACTCTGCAGTTATTGAGTCAGCAGAGACTCTGACGACGACCCACTCTTTACCTTACATGGTCTGACGCTTTGTGGCCGAGCCGCTGTGGCTCCTAAATGCTTCCACTTTTCAATAATACCACTCACAGTGGATCCTGGAATATCTAGGAGGGACAACATTTCATGAATTGACTTGCAATGCTGGCCTATTATCGCACCACCCCCAAATTCAGAGAGCTCTATAGAATCACCCATGCTTTTACAGATGTCTGTAAAGGCAGGCTGCATGACTAGGTGCTTGATTTTATACAGCTGTGGCAGTGGGACTAAACAAAACACCAGAATTCAGTGATCAAGAGGTGTGTCCCAATACTTTTGACCATATAGCGTATGTCAAAAATGAAGTCTGAATTGATGGCCCATGTAAGTGCGTTCACAGAGTTATCTTTACTGACGTGCGTGTAGATTCGTCGAGTAGTCTGACTTATTTATGAGTCCTGTCTGTTTCAGAAAGAAGAAGACGGCTGATTTCCTTAGACATGCAGTGGAGACTCGACTGAGGATGTTGGTTCCGTATATTGACACATGGCCACAGGTGCTATCTACAAGCAAAACACTCTCTCTGAGGTTTATACATGGTTTCCCGTCTATGGATGTAGTCTAGTCTTAGACTTGTAGTGCCAGTGGTAAGCTAGAATTAGCTTTAGGCTTAATCTGGTCTGACAGTGTTTTAGGGCCACAGTTAATAAAAGTAAAAATGGTCGACTTTGAGAAAAACATAATATTTAGAGAAACATGCATATTTTAAGAAAAATGGGTAATATTTCTAAAAAAATGCGTAATATTTCTAGAAAAATTTTTAATATTTCTAGAAAAATTTGTAATATTTCTAGAAAAATGCGTAATATTTTGAGAAAAACACATAATATTTTTAGAAAAATTTGTCATATTTCTAGAAAAATGCATAATATTTTGAAAAAAACGCATACTATTTCTAGAAAAATGTGTAATATTTCTAGAAAAATGCATAATATTTTGAGAAAAACGCATAATATTTTTAGAAAAATTTGTCATATTTCTAGAAAAATGCATAATATTTTGAGAAAAACGCATAATATTTTTAGAAAAATGTGTAATATTTCTAGAAAAATGCATAATATTTTGAGAAAAACGCATAATATTTTTAGAAAAATGTGTAATATTTCTAGAAAAATGCGTAATATTTCTAGAAAAATGCATAATATTTTGAGAAAAACGCATAATATTTTTAGGAAAATGTGTAATATTTCTAGAAAAATGCGTAATATTTCTAGAAAAATGCATAATATTTCTAGAAAAATGCATAATATTTCTAGAAAAACGCATAATATTTTTAGAAAATGTGTAATATTTCTAGAAAAATGCATAATATTTCTAGAAAATTTTGTAATATTTCTAGAAAAATGCGTAATATTTCTAGAAAAATGTGTAATATTTCTAGAAAAATGTGTAATATTTCTAGAAAAATGTAATATTTTGAGAAAAAAAAGTCTAATATTTTGAGGATAAAGTGGGCTAATTGTAGGTGGGCTGCCATAACACGTTGGGGTCTTGGTTGCCGTACTCCCGTCTCTCCGGATCATTTTGATTGTCTTTCTCACTGTCTGTGAAACTTCCTGAGATGTAGCCCCGACAGCCACGTAGACGACCCTCCCTGAGATTCTCCTTCAACAACACAGACAGACAGACGGTTTCCTCCGAGTCCGTCTGGCTCTTTATTCTAGTTAAACAGTTTCCTGCTCAGCCGTTTCTCATACTAATGACAGGCTGGCGCTGATGTGCAGGAGAGACGGGGAGACGGAGTATTTCTTTATGGGTGAAATCCTTATGAAAGTATTACTTTAACTCCTCACCGACCCTCATTTAACACGAGGAGGTGCTGCCTTCCATTCGCGAAGCCTTTGGCTACAATATTGCCACCTTTCCTGGTATTAATGGCAATTTAATGTCATTAAGATTAAGATTAAGCGACCCTCATTAGTCCCACAACGGGGAAATTCCACCTCCGCATTTAACCCATCTGTGAAGTGAAACACCACATACACACCAGTGAATACACACACACACACTAGGGGGCAGTGAGCACACTTGCCCGGAGCGGTGGGCAGCCCAATCCTCAGCGCCCGGGGAGCAGTTGGGGGTTAGGTGTCTTGCTCAAGGACACCTCAGTCATGTGCTGTCGGCTCTGGGGATCGAACCGGCGACCTTCCGGTCACGAGGTCCAGCCCATGACTGCCCCAATAATAATGCTACAACTTCTTTTCTCAAAATATGACGACTTCTCAAAGTCTACTATTTTTATTTTTGTTAGCCGTGACCCTGAAATGCCGTCGTATGGATCTGGGGAACCAGCTCTAAATGTTTTTATACGAATAGTACAGAAAATGACTGGCACAGTTTGTTACCATGGAAAGAAAAAAGTCATATCTGGTTTAAAACGTTTATGACTGTCCTTAATATCTGTCTCTGCAGGCGATGAGTTTACTGCTGCTTCCTCACAACATCCCGGAAAGTCTGAAGCACCTGTCCACGCTGGTGGATGACATTTGGTACTACGCAGGAGATCGTTCCACAGATGTGAGTGGCTCCTCCGTTCTGCGTTAGAGTATTCTGGAGTAACCCTCAGGAAGTTCATGTCATTATTTTGTCTTTTCCTAAACATCCAGCTGCCTCTTTACTTCTCTGTGTTAAAGCAATGCACCTTTATTCTTTTACTGTATGTGCTGGCTGTGGTTCAGATGAGCTGGTACACCCGCAGAGCAGCGCTTACCGGCATCTACAATACCACGGAGCTGGTGATGGTGCAGGACTCCTCCCCTGACTTTGAAGAGACCTGGGTCTTCCTCGACAACCGCATCAGGGATGTGGTCAACATGGCCAACACTGCCAAACAGGTACAGAGAGCAAGAGGTTTAATGGATTCATGGCGCACTGTGGTGACTTTAGGTTTCCAGTTGGGCTGCTCTTGTCATCCTGGGTGGTGTTCGTTTGTTTGCAGGTGCAAGCGACTGGAGAGGCTGTAGTTCAGGGGCTGATGGGAGCTGCAGTTACGGTTAGTGCTCTTTGAGTTGCGTATACAGCCTGCAAATGAAGGACCACGGTTTCATGAAATCAGTCTGCGCTGTGGTTTTTGTAGTTTTAAAAGTTTTATTAAATTGTTTATTTATTTATTTATTTATTTATTTATTGGTGGGTGTGCTCAATTACATTTACATTTTTCTTATTTCAGAAGAGCGTTCATATTTTTACTATTTAGTGTCATATGGAATATTTTATTATAATTAGGGCAAATTTTCCTTATGATGAGTTTTATAATGCAACAGCAGTAGATGATGCTCAACTAGATTGCTCAGACGTTGCCGTCTCCTGGGATCAACTTCTAGACCATGTTTCATGCACTGAAAACACTAAAACTGTTTTGATATTAGGTCATGAGGATATCTCTGTTATCCGTACTGCAAAAAAATGATATATGGATATAAATAATATCTTGGATTTTGCAGGAATAAAAGTTTGCCACCCAAAAACTGGTTGGTTGGATAGCATAGTGGGTAACACCTCTGCCTTCTACACTGTAGACTGGGGTTCAATCCCCCACCTGGGTAAACACCCTACACTACACCAATAAGAGTCCTTGGGCAAGATTCCCAACACCACCTTGGCCTCCCTGTGTAAACTGATCAAATTGTAAGTCGCTCTGGATAAGAGCGTCAGCCAAATGCCGTAAATGCAAAAACTGAACGGTATGAGATCACCTTGTATGTGCAGACTATTGAAAGAGAACGGGAGGAAGACGCATGGATAAATAGATGGATTAATTTTTATATGACCATTTTTCACCTCTATATGCCTTCAGAATGAAACAGGCTGTTTTTAACTGTGCCTTTAAGACTGATATATGTAATTAAGCTCTGTTCAGATTGGCTGCCCTGTACTGTGTCTCATTCACACGCTGTGTAACTTCACTGTGAATGGGCGGAGCTAAACAGCCATAGGCTAAATAGGCTGATGCATGACATCTGTTTTTGAAGCTTAGTTCCTATATATGGACAGTGTAGACTGAACTACATGTTGAAACTTTGCTTGACATTGACCCTTTAATGTGTCCAAAACAATGTATTAGATAGGGAATTTACCCTCACTGGCCACTATATTAGGTACACCTAGTAAAAGGCTGGACCCCCTTTTACCTTCAGAGCTGCCTTAATTCTTCGTGGCAGACTTTCAACAAGGTGTTGGAAACGTTCCTCAGAGATTCTGGTTGGTTATTTGAGTTCCTGTTGTCTTTCTATCATCTGGAACCAGTCTGCCCGTTCTCCTCTGACCTCTCACATCAACAGGGCATTTTCGTCCACACAACTGACCGCTCACTGGATATTTCCTCTTTTTCGGACCGTTCTCTGTAAACCCTAGAGATGGTTGTGTGTGAAAATCCCAGCAGATCAGCAGTTTCTGAAATACTCAGACCAGCCCGTCTGGCACCAACAACCACGCCACGTTCAAAGTCCCTTAAATCCCCTTTCTTCCCCGTTCTGATGCTCGGTCTGCACTTCAGCAAGTCGTCTTGACCACCTCTACATGCCTGAATGCACTGAGCTGCGGCCGTGTGATTGGCTGAGTAGCTATTTGTGTTAACAAGCAACTGTACCTAATAAAGTGGCCGGTGAGTGTATATTGATTATAATGTTATCCTGAATAAAGTTCTGGCCTTTTCTTTGTGTCGTCCACAGCTGAAGAACATCACAGGGGTGAACCAGAGACGATGAAGCTCTCCACCCCCCAACCCCCCCGCCCCCTTTATTCTCTCCCTTATCCACAGTCTCAAGCCACGGCCCATCACAAATCCCCGACACTGATGCCCAGCTCCTTCGTAAGGGTCACTTAAGTGTTATTTTGCTATCCTTTTCCACAGCAGGGATGCTCGACCTTGTAAAATCTACTGACCTGTGGTCCTAACACAGTCTAAGATCTCTAACACTTGTTCTTAACAGTTGCATCCCTGCATGTCAGTAAATATAAAAAAGGGGCATCTCTGGTTTTCAGACGTATAATGCCAATTCAGTCTTCCCCTCTCATCAGCCAGGCTGTTGTTCCCTGTCTAAACACAGAATAAATATTATACTTGAAAATGTTTTCGCTAGACATTTTGTCTGATTTGAGTGTCTCAATAAAATATTTAGACATTTTTTTTAGTCGATTATTTGTTTTTAAAGCGTTCTCACAGTGTTTGTGTCTCGTGTAAGTAAATACATTTAGCCATGGACACTGTGTGGTGTTGTGTGTTCAGTAGGTTATTATTTATTCATTCAGGTGTTCGGACCATGTTTAGTCCATTGCGTGGAGATGTTTTCCAACATGTCCAGCAGTTAAAATGAGCACAATGCAGTAAAATCAAATCACCTTTCACTATTCAGTGTGGACTTTAATACTAGAAACATTCATATGAAACATTCCTAAACCGTGGAGAGGGATGTGTGGGGTGTTATGGATTTATCACCATCGTACCATCACGAGCATTACGTATAAAGACCCAAGGCGCGTCTGGTTAAATAACAAACAGGTTGTATTTTGTGCTTTTGACCTCTGGTTCCCATCACCACTGTTGTACGGGAGCCGGAGTCGGACCAATACTCTGAATATAATGGTCTGGACCTTTTTCAGGGTTCGAGCCCCTTAGTTCCAGTGAGGGGTGTTAATGTTACAGCGTTCAAAGACATTTTAGACAATGATACGCTTCCAGCTTTGTGGCACAAGTTTGGAGAAGAGCCTTTATTTGTATAAGAGGTGAAATGGGACTGGGCCTAAAACAGAGTCCACGGGCAAATTAAAACCGTGCCGGACTTTGGACAACCCTGGTGCACAGCAAGAGAGAATCTGAATTGGATTAGTGTGAGTTTAGTTTGTTTAATTCACTGTTTCATTTAATTTGCTCCTTTTTTTTCAGCTTCTTAGTCGAATTTTTGTTCCACCTTAAATGGTGCCAGTTACATTCTGGCACTGGGGCAGCATTAAGCAACTGCTGCATCAATTAAAGTGGACTGGAAAAGTCGAATAAGAAGCTGGCGAATATGAAACTTCAGCCTCTTAAAAAGAGGAATAAAATCACATCACCTGAAAATGAATTAGAATAATTTGTTTAATTATGCATTATTTTTATTTATACAGGATGTCACCAGCAGCGCCCAGTAATATACCCACTATGTCAGTAATTTAGTGACATTCTGGTTTTTATGCATAAACTGCGCTATATGTGCAGTATGGACTTTGGCTAAATCCCAAATGCCACTTTGTTGTGTAGTGAGGAGCCCTTGTTTTCAAACCTTTGTAGTGCACTACGAAGGGAGCAGGGAGCCGTTTGGGATCCAGCCTTCGTTCCTACGGAGAGACGCTGCCAGTGTCCCGGATGTGCAGGCGGGCTCTGTGTGCCGATATGTCTAGGCGGCGCTGAGCGATCTTCACTACAAACTTAGTTTTTCAACATTTATTAGGGTCGTTCTGACTTACAGATCTCGCCATGCCGTACGCCAACCAGCCCACAGTGAAAATCACCGAGCTGACGGACGAAAATGTGAAATTTGTCATCGAGAACACGGATTTAGCGTAAGTGCCGCGCGTTAGCATTAGCGTTAGCAGCACTGTTATTAGTGCTGCTGTGACGGTTTTAGCTCAAAAGCCTTCTTAGTGTCCAGATATTCACCAATAAAAGCAAACCCGGTTCCGAATAAGGCTTCAGAAACTTTCTTTTGGAGTCAAATAAAATTACGGAGCTTATTAGCTTATTAAACAGCTCCTCGTTCGAATTTCCCCGTTCCACCTTAAATGGTGCGGCGGTTACGTTCTACACATGCTGTACAACATAGCGTTAGCGCGACTGCTGCCGCATTTAAGGTGGAACGGGGAAATTCGAACAAGAAGCTGACGGATAAAAGCCAACATCAGCCTCGTAACTAAATTAGATTCGGAACAGGCTTTTAAATGTTCCGTGACTGTTAAAGAAAGATTTTATAATTCTGCCTTTCCAAAAGAGGCGGTTGTCAAGACATGTCTTAAATAAGTTTTCACAATACATGAAATGTCTCGATATTTGTTTTGTCAGACACCTGATCAGTTAGAACTGAGATAAAAGAGCCAACAGTGCTCCATTTACAAAAATAGCATCAAAAATTGTGAACGTGATGATTTTAATTCGGTATTTGTTGGGTTTGCCATGTTGGGCTAATCAGTTGATCGGGACTAATATTGCTCTCTTTATAATGAAACGGGCAGTTGTCATATTGCCCTTTTGCCCAGCGCTGCTGTAAGTATTTAAGTGTCTTAAGCTTCACAGAAATATGAGAAAACATTTGTGTTATCTAGCCGGTCAGTTGGAGCTCTACATGGTACAGCACACTTCAAGTCATTTTAAAGTTGTTTACCCTCATTTCCATTACTTTTATATTGTCCACATAATGTGTTTCTCATTACTTATTTTTTTGTCACAGTTTTAACTGGTAAATATTGTTTGTTTTCCTTGTAAGCTGTATAGATGTGAACCAAAACGGGCGAAATGTTTGGCCCAGGTATAAAAAAGTGATGGTGTGTTTCTCAAAATGAATTTAAAATCAATTCTAGCGTTCATATTTTTTTAATCATACAGCCAGACATCATCGGTTGCGCATTGAAATGCCTTATTGAGTGTTCTACTTAACATATGGTTTGCCTTGAAGACTGCTGGTAGTTATTATGGAACTGCAGCATTATAACAGCATTAATAACTGCAGATAGTAGCACGGGTAAAGCGTACGTCCGTTCCAGTAATCACTGTTATGCTGTCCTGTTACAGGGTGGCAAACTCCATTCGACGTGTGTTCATGTCAGAGGTTCCCACCATTGGTGAGTAACCTAATACATATACAATGACAAAGCATGAAGCGCCGTCGGGAGGCGCTGAGCCACCATGAGCTGCCAGAGCAGCTTCAGTGCAGCTTGGTGTAGATTCTCTAAAGTCAGGTGTACACTGTGCGATTTTAGCCCGGTTTTAAGCCCGATTTGGTCTGAGCCGACTGAGTTTCATGATCGGGCTGGATTTCAGCTTCACTGGCCGTTGTTTGCTGTGCAGTGTGAGAGGAGGTTGGTTAGTGTAGTGGTTAACACCTCTGCCTTCTACACTGGGATTCAATCCCCACCTGGGCAAGCACCCTACACTATACCAATAAGAGTCCTTGGGCAAGACTCCTAACACCACCTTGACCTCCCTGTGTAAAATGATCAAATTGTAAGTCGCTCTGGACAAGAGCGCCAGTCAAATGCTGTAAATGTAAATGTGGGAGAAACGATGCCCGATTACCTGCCCGAACGAGCTCCGATTGAGCAGTCGGACGATCGGATGGGTTTCTGTCATGTGTGAGCACGAGCAGATTTCTCAAAGTCACACCCAAAACCGCACACAATCACATAACGGCTTTGCTCCATTTGACTGAGTTACATTTACATTTACAGCGTTTAGCAGACGCTCTGATCCAGAGCGACTTACAAGAAGCGCTTTGTCTGTCTAGAGAAAGTATCTTTGCTGGTTACCAATAGCTTAGAGAGAAAGACGGTCCTGAGCTCAGATACTGCTAGAAACAAAAGTCGCTGTAGATACAGAGACAAAAGGAGCAGAGCTGAACACAGAACTCTGTGCCATTCAATGCAATACAATAAAATATAATATATAAGTGCAGCTTATAATTCAGTGCTCGTTTAAGTGCTGTGTAAAGAGACGGTCTTCAGTCTGGTTTGAAGACAGCAAGAAGGGGAAGTTCATTCCCCCACCTGGGTTCCAGTACAGAGAACATTCTCGACGCTCGTCTTCCAAGCGCCTTGAAGGATGGCGGGTCAAGCCGAGCTGCACTCGAAGCTCAAAGGGCTCGTGGTCTAGTTCGAGATTTCACCACTGCCATCAGGGGCTGGTCCATTTTTGGGTTTGTAGGCCAGCACTAGGGTTTTAAATCTGATGGGTGCAGGGCCGAATCGCGAGGTGCAACTGTGCACACATGACTGAGTCTCAGAAAGCTGTTTCTTAGACACGTGATGCACTTCATGGGCGCAGGAGCAACTATTTTTCACAGTGTATGCCTGGCTTAAGTCTCTTGAGTTGTCTTAGAAAGGTGGAGTATGATTCTTTCAAACATTGCGCCTTTACTTGGTGTTTTGATGGTGGTGGTGGTGGTGGTGGAGAGTGCCGTTTAACACGTCAGTCCAAAATCTCCAGTAGAGCACAGTCGGATGTACACCTGTCCCTCGGCACTTGTGTTTTTATACCTATTTATTCAGGGTTTTCCTTTGATTTGTCAGCCACTTGTATGTATAGACACCGTTACGGTGTTTTCCAATCTGACTTGACGTGTCCCCTCAGCAATCGACTGGGTTCAGATCGATGCCAACTCCTCGGTGCTCCACGATGAGTTCATCGCACACAGAGTGGGTGGGTACGATTTCATTCCCTTCCAGTTTCTCCCCAGTGCTTTGGTCAGTGCATCCTGTGCAGAGTAAGTCTTCAGACGCCGTAATGACTTGTTTGTGTTTAGGGCTCATACCCCTCACCAGTGATGACATAGTTGACAAGATGCAGTACTCAAGGGTAAGTTTATTAAGTTATCTCTTCGTAACGAGATTTTTATGTACTTACTTATTAAATAACAGTGTAGATGATGCCGTGATTGCTTTGTGTGTGATTGTATTTTTTTTTTAGCTTAGTTGTTTCCATAGCAGTTACCTTCCAGTACTTAGTTTATCTAATCAGTCCTTCTTTAAATTAAATCAGGTGCTGCTGATTGAATATATTCATGCGCTGGTCGGAGTGCAGCGAGAAGTCAGGAACCAAACCTGTGTTCTTCTCACTGTATTCTTCTAACCAACACATTCATAACTTTTAGCACAAAAAAATATTTAAGCACTTTATTTATTGTTGAATAAGAGTCTTTTTTGCAGGAGCGTCCTGACCAAGGTAGACAGCAGCACTATCCCATGTAGATAACACAGCATTAGACGTGAGAGCAAGCCTTTTAAACAGTGCAGTAGTCTGATGCTGACATTTGTCCTGTGAATCTTTGCCAGGACTGCACGTGTGATGACTTCTGCCCAGAATGCTCTGTTGAACTGACGCTAGACGTCCGATGCACCGAAGACCAGACGCGCCATGTGACTTCACGGGATCTGTTGTCCAACAACCCCAGAGTTATTCCTGTAAGTCTGCTCAGCTGCGTGAAGAATCGCTTCCAGTGTAAACACTCCTGTTTATTTTCATTGTTCATTTCTGCATAACTCAGTCGCTCACAAAGTCATTCAGAGTGTTTTGATGTGAAACGCTCTCTTCTAGAGTTGTGTGGTGGTGATGGGAACCAGGGGTCACATCACATGGGCAGTCGTGGGCTGGAGGGATCTGACTCTGTGACCGGAAGGTCGCTGGTTCGATCCCCAGTGCCGACAGTCCATGACTGAGGTGTCCTTGAGCAAGACACCTAACCCCCAATTGCTCCCCGGACGCCGTGGATAGGGCTGCCCACCGCTCCGGGCAAGTGTGCTCACTGCCCCCTAGTGTGTGTGTATTCACTAGTGTGTATGTGGTGTTTCACTTCTCGGATGGGTTAAATGCCGAGGTGGAATTTCCCCATTTGTGGGATTAATAAAGCATCGCTTAACTTTACAATGCAGATAAGACCATTTTATTTACTGTCCAAAACCACCAGTGAACCTACACATCCTATGTACTGTTTATGATGGTAAAATAGTAAGAAATGTAGAAAAAGGTTGGGGACTATTTGACCTCACAACACCCTGCATGCACCTTTTGACATGAATGTATATAAAGAAAACACCTTGTAGGCCACAATTGTATTATATTATTTATAATTTTTAAATTATATAATTCATAACCATTTTGAGCAAGTTTCTGTAAGGGAGATTTTAGAGGCTGATGTCTGGTTTCTATAACCATCAGTGAGTCTGTTTACATGCATGATAATTTGACTGCAGAAGATCAGATTTTGTCAGTAATTGGTTCACCACAGTACTCAGATATGGAAACTCCAGGTCTACATGAGTCAGGCGGTAATCAGATTTCTGCTTTGCAACCAGCCAGTGAACTTACAGAAGAAGAGGTGATGGAAACGTAATGTAGAACTCAAACTCTGCTTTTTTAATTAATATTATTATTATTATTATTATTATGATGAGTATACATCGTCTAAAAGATGAAGAGTTGTTAACCCTTCATTTCCTCAAGTGTGTAGTTGGTTTCAGTGTCGCCTCATGAGTGCTGTGTTAAATGCTGCTTGCTTTTCCAAGACAGCCATCTGTTTTCTCCCATGCGTAGACTGAGGAAACGGAAAGAAATCAGAGTAAGAGTTCACCTGCACTGAGAAATCCCATTACTGAGCTAAAATCCAGCCTCTTTATCAGGTTTCTGGGTTTCTAGGCCTTAATGTGATCTGAAAAATTGTGTGCTGTTTACATGACCACTGGAATAATCAGATAACTGCAAATATCTAATAATGGTTGGATCATTAAGTGCATTCACTGTGAATTCTGACTGAGCACCTTCCGTTTAAAGGACACACACATTAGTGTTATAAATGACAGTTTCGATAATGGGTGAATGCAGTGGTTCCCATCACTGCCCCAGGGGGAGTCCAGGACCAGGAACCTGTCCTGCGAAGCAGGGTTGCCAGGTTAACTGGTAACCTGGTGGACATTCTCTCCACCGTCACTGTGTTAGTGCTTATTGGAGTGCTTTATAACCTTCATTTGCTTTTTATGCCCAAAAAAAAAAAAAAAAAACGAGATCCATCACATGATTGATGCCACAGAGGTCACTGTGGTCCACAACATCAGACCCTGCTTGGTCAGAAGATCAAAGTGCTGTTCATGATCCGAAGTCCTGAACTTAGCCTGCCTGGAACAAGTTAGGTGTGCAGAATACATTGCCGTGGTGATGTAACCTGGTAAAAGTGATCCATAGTTATGAGAGATAATCCAGAATTAGGTTGAACTAAGACAAATTTTAGCTATATAAGCAAGAAACCCTGCTTCATGAGACAGACCACAGGGTTGGGAACTTGTGGGTTAAGCTCACGACTGTTACTCAGTCGACTGGCAAATCAAACCGTCATGCCTTTTCTGCTTTCCTCTCAGATTAACTGTCCAAACGTGACCCTCATTTAAAGTTCTGTCAGAACCGCAATCATATCACTACAAAAGTGTAGTACAATCAGTCGGAATAACTGGAGTATTTTTAGTTTTATTTTTTTTGTAGATTTCACTTGAGCAACTGAACACCTTCGTTCACAAACTATTGCTGCCCTAACACACATTTGCGCATAAACAAAAGTCTGACATTGCATTATGTCCTTCAGGTGACCTCCAGAAGTCGAGATAATGATCCCAATGACTACGTGGAGCAGGATGGTGAGGACGGCTCCTTTCTCTTACACACAAATCGCCGCACTTCTCAAATTTAAAAGAGCATGATGTTTGATAGGAGCCCCATAACTTTATTTGCACCAGAACTATATTTGCCGGCAGTGCAATCAAAAACTCTCCTGTATTGCTCCACGATGGCTCGAGAGCTCTCAAGGGTGTTCAAAAATCAAGATTTTTCTGTTGGAGAAAAGTTATGTAAGCAGACTGATTTGGTTCTTCCCTTGATTGTAGACATCCTGCTGGTGAAGCTTCGAAAGGGCCAGGAGCTGCGCCTCAGAGCGTACGCCAAGAAGGGCTTCGGCAAGGAACACGCCAAGTGGAACCCAACAGCGGGGGTGGCCTTCGAGTATGACCCAGATAATGCACTGAGACACACTGTGTACCCTCGCCCTGAGGAATGGTATGCTCGGTTTTATGCCTTATTAGTAAGACGCTGTTGATAACAGTGTAGTGCCTCAATTAGCAGTCTGAGCACTCAGCGAGACTTGATGGCAGCTTGTAAAGCTGATTAGAATGCTTTGTTTTAGTGAATCAGCTGAAAATGTAATTTTTAACTCTCCTGTGGAAAAAGTTTACAAACTGAAGTAGTTTTTCATTTCATAATTATACAAAAAAAGCCCAGTGAAACATTAATTCCTTCATTTCCTGTTTTCTCTGCGATTCAGGCCCAAGAGCGAGTACTCGGAGATAGAGGAAGACGAAGTCCAAGCTCCGTACGACCCCAACGGCAAACCAGAACGGTAAGAGGTGGCACACGTGACTTTGTTTACTTGTTAAAACATTTAATTATACAGAAATAATAGAAAAAAACTCCCCTTTAAGTACGGACACATTATAGAAGCTTAGTCCTAATGGATGAATGGATGAGGGTCTGGCTACCAACATGCACTCTCAGCCTGACATGCACCACCAGCCTATTAACGACGTCAGGGCCGCGCTGCCACAACAGTGTTTTTGTCGGTTTTATGAAGAAAACCAGAGAACCACATACTGTTGGACAACAAGAGTCACAAAAAAACAAAACAAAGCAAAAAAGGCTACTGCTGAAAATTAATGAAAGCCGTGCTGATGACGATTAGAACCGGTTATCTAGAACTTATTAAGAGGTGTAGTATAGTCAATGTAGTACTGATTAGAGTGCTTGAAAAGGCAATCTATTGTTATCTCTATTATTGTCTCTATAGTTATCTCTATTATTATCTCTATTGTTATCTCTATTATTATCTCTATTGTTATCTCTCATACTTTTTATTCTTCTTCCACACTTTTCTGCGATTAATACAGCCCGGACCGCTTAACGTACAGACTCCGTTCAAACTGAGTTCCGAAGGTCTTGGCGCTGTGACTTGTGCTCTGTATGTTTGGAGTCGATCTGATTGGTAGTTTTTAATAAAATTAAGTTTAAAAATTAAAAACCTCCCATAAGAACGAACGGCGGAATGTTCAGAACTTCAGATTCTAACTGACATCGATGACGTCACAGCAGGCCACTCAGTCTCACAGACACAGCTGATCACGCAGGGAATCTGCTTTAAAATCCTTAAACTTTCACCTAGAAACTCAGTTTCACTTTTAAATGGTAGAGAAACTCGTCCTTTCTGAAACCTCAAAATATCTCATCATTTTATCAATTAGCTTCAGAGTTATGAGCGTTTGTTTGGCACTAGGCACAGAAAACTGCCCCATTCACTCCCATGTAAACTTCTCAAAATCAGAATCTGCTTATTTCAGGATTTTCTCTGTGTTTAACTCGTCATAACTCAGACATTTTCTCCTCAATACACAGAACATTACACCAAAATAATCCTCAAGGGGTCTCATCTCACACCATCTATCTGGTTAAGCGATAGAGTAAACATTTCCGAGTTATGACCGTTTGTTCAGAGGGTGCAAATCGGACTCAAACAAGGCTTCTCCACTAAGAGCTGCATAATAACAGAGTGACTGTTCAATTAATGACCCCCCCCCCCCCCCCCCCCCCCCCCCCCCCCCCCCCCCCCCACAACACATACATTTTCTCCCTCTCACACACACCACTTACACACACACACACACTTGCAGCTCTTTTCAAGCACTCTTGCAGTTCCTTCAGGAAATGCGCCTCTAGTTACTTTTGCTGTCTCGTCAACGTCGTCACAAATTTGTGATGTAAATCTTTGATCTTGCCACAGACAGAGAGTCAGAAGACCAGGGTTCGCAGAAATTATGCTTTTATTTGAAGAGCTCTGTCCAGTCTGCCACCAACCCTAGTCTGAAAGACCAGGTTAGACCTAGTGCTTTCAACCCTAAATTTCCCCACCCCCAAGAGCATCATACGGGGCAGAGTGGGAGATTTGAATCCTGTCGTAAAACGACCAGTTTTCCTAAACCAAGTGCTCTAGTCCGGTCCCCATGGAAGTGTCATAAAATGCAGTCATTCTTCAAACCATGAGAACAGGATATACATTCTGTTTAACAATGAATAAGAGAAAACTACAAAACAAATAATAATAAAACAATTTCCAACAGTTGTCAGGTGATGCTGTCCAAGTTTCTGAGGAGGTACATTTCAGCCTTGTGACAATGTAGAGAGCAGCAAGCGGACGACATTGTGGGCACCGAAGCAGTACGTGGTCACATCGTGACCTGATGGTTTTGTCCATAACAGGAGTTGGCTGACAGTTGCTGCTCGAAGTCATTAGGAAACGATCAAATGTATCTGGAATCAGTCCCAGAAGACCTGATTAAACTATCAGAGTCCTTTTACGCTGTGATCTCAGGAAAACCCAGAATACCATTAGCGCCTACTGAAAACCACTAATAAACACTTTTAATGGGTTCTATGACTTTTTGTCTGGAGCCAGACTCTGTTGAGCGGATCCCATCCCATCCCTGCACATTTTCCCATCCCATCCCATCCCTGCACATTTTCCCATCCCATCCCTGCACATTTTAATGCACTGTGTGCTTTGCCACACAATCTGCTTCAAATCACTCCAGACTAAGTGTGTAATGATTTCAGTAAAGTGTAGAAAATTTTAATAGACGGTGTAGAATTTCCTCTGAGAGTCTCTCTGTAAATACCCGTTTATTTTTTCGTGGAAAACAGGTCAGTGATTAAAACTGGCATCTGGGTGCAGCCTGTCAGAGAACGTAGGCAGGATGGGACAGGGGCTTTTGCTATGCAGACATCCATGCTCAATGCCTGGGCTTTTTTTTTGAAGTCGCTGCAGTTTTCTTAGAAAGCTGGCCATGCAAGCATGTTTAGCAGTGGTGGCGGTGTGTTTGGGCCCAGCAGGCTTGAGTCCATCCACTTCTGTCACTGTCCACCTAAAATGACGGCACAAACATACTTTCATCATTAAAATCTTATGAATAAATAAAATTAATACATAATGAACATAATAAATTTCCATCTTTAATAGTAAGCTATAAAAATGGCAAACCTCATAATAATAAAATCAATAAAATCAAAACTTTTCCAAGATCATCGCTGCTGCATGTGGCCTGGAAGCATAAATATGGTTTAGGCCTCATCCCAATTCTTATTTTTATCCCTTATTTTTGAGTGTCACCAGTGAGGGGAAAGTTCAGCTCCTCACAGCTGGGCTTTAGTTACATTTAGGGATCATACGACTTCAAAGAGGGGGGCAATTATTTATTATTACCCACCCCTAATTCTTTGGTGATATTAAGCTAAAGTCAGCTGCTCAACAGCTTCTTATTCATACTTTCCTGTTCCACTTTAAATGGTGCAGCAGTTCTGATGCCTGAAGCACCAAAATGTAACTGCTGCACCTTTTAAGGTGGAGCTAGCTACCAAGACATCAGGTGAAATGTGACCGGCTATATATAAAAATATCGCTGTTGTCGGAAGAAAACCTCATATCTCCAAAATGGTAACTTTACAGTAGAAGGATAAAACATACTTTAATGTAAGTCAATGGAACCAGACGTGTTTCTAAGTCATTTTTAGGGCATTTCCTTTAATCCAATCATCATAAAATTTACACACAATGTAAACAGTAACAGATACTTTCAAATTATGTAAACAACTGAAAAACATTCAAAATGGAGATAGGGGGTTTTCTTCTGACAACAGCTATATATATATATATATATATATATATATATATATATATATATACACACACACACACACACACATACAGTAAGTATAGTAATAATATAAAGTAATTTGAGCTTGATTATTACATCCAAAAGCATAAATGGTGGAATAAGAAGTGAAGTTTATTGCTTCTTTGTGCAAAATGAGTTCATCTTTTCTTACTATGAAGTTTTATGTAACGTTTTTTTTTCCTCTCTGTTCTTAGATAGATGCTTAGCTGACACTCCATAGTTATGGTTTCTACTTCATTTGATGTAGCCCCCCTCATTTGATGTAGCCCCCCTCATTTGATGTAGCCCCCGCCCCCAACACTGCTTTGCAGCATATTTATTTAAAGCTCTGTATAAAATTAAAAAAAAGAGAATTTAATATAATCTTTACTTTTAAATTTGAAAATCATGTAGAGCCTAAAAATTGCTCCTACCTCTGAAGATACATAATGCCAGATGACTTTCGGAAGCATTGCCACTCACGTCTGCTGATGCTCATCAGGTTCTACTTCAACGTGGAGTCCTGTGGCTCGCTGCGGCCAGAGAACATAGTGATGTCGGCGCTCGCTGTGCTGAAGAAGAAGCTGAGTGACCTGCAGACACAGCTGAGCCATGAGATCCAGAGTGACGTCCTCACCATCAACTAAAGCATCCGAAAGCAGTGAAGCGGTATTGGAGTGATAATGGGCGCGTATATGTGCTCATCATTGTTCGAGCAGCTAGTGTGGGGAACTGGGGAGATTTTGTACAGGAGAAAAATTGTTGTTTCTGTGTTTTTTTATTTGTTTGAAGATTGTGGGTGGTGGAGAATATTCTTGATAATAAACACAAAATGTGATGTAAAGTGTTATCTATGGTCATTTATGCAGAAAGAGTGGAGAAAGCAGACATACTGAACACCAGAGGGCAGGAGAGAACAGCTGAGCAGTTCGTATTAATGAGTCCACAACACAACACGTTAAAGTATGTGCAGATAAACAACAAGGTCCACCTTCTCCGGTTTTCCTCACTTTCCAATGAAGAAATTTCAAGGAATCTGAGGTTTTCTAGATGCTTTAAACAGGCAAAAGTTAGTTGCAGTAACAGGTCATCGTCTGTTTGCAGGCATTTGGTTTCGTGCTTCCCAAAACTAAAATAGCCATCCCGTCTTTTCCAAGTTTGGGATTAATCTCATGTTAAGTTACTGATGTCAGCAGAAAAGAAAGCACCAAACTCTACTTATCAGGGATTTTGCCACAATACCGTAATGATAACTAAGGCTGGGTTCCCAGATGTTTGATCGACTACGTTGATTTCAGTACTGATTTCTGAACTATAATTTTGGTTAAGTAGCTTTTTTGTCGGTTTATTTACAAAGCGACAGTGGGTGTGATTTGAACTTGAAACGAGTGTGGCGTGCTGGAAGGTAGGTAGAGTTACTGACTGCCCACGACGGTCACACTGGCGTTCATCAGTGAAATTTCTCCAGCAAGAATGTCCTATTTCAGTGGAATTCGCTGCGATGAGCGATTTCTTGTTGCAGAGTTGTGGGGCAGAAGCATTTTGCAAGCAAACCTTCTTGTCAAGCTCAACTTCAGTCAACATTGACATGATGCTGCTCTTGGCTGGGTTGACCTTTTGAAATTGAGGGGCTTCATATGGCAGCAAGGTCCAGCTCATTTAACCAGAATCTAAGCATGGCAATTAAACCCATCCCCCTGCAGCTTAATGAAGAAGCACGGCGATGTCATTTAAATGGCCAATCAGCAGTCTAGATTTTTGAACAAGCGTGCTCATTGGCTGCAGCTTTTCTGATCAATCTTCTGATTTTGATTTAAACGTGATTGTTTTCTTTTCCTCGAAAAGACCGGAATGTCCTGCTCGTCATGCTGGTCTTCTAAAGGAATGCAGAATAGAGCTCTGTGTAATTATTAGTAAAGACGACGATGAATAATTAAATGAATTAAAATATATAATTCAAATTGAAGTATGTAATCAGATTTGCAGCGTTGGTGATTTGGGAGTTGCCCTCTGTTTGTTGTAATCAGCTCTACATATGAGACTGTGTATAAAATTTGATATTGAATGGGAGAATTTTTAGCACTGAAGTCTGTCTGGACCATAAATGTTAATACCCAGCCCTGAAGTTATTGACCGCTAAAACGACCAGCTTATGGAAGAAATGCTGCATGAAAGCGGACGCCAGTTTGTGTAATATCATATTTATTTCTTCCTGTGAGTTTTGGTTTTTTCATACATGAGTATTGAGGATTTAGAGGAAAAGTGCAGTCACATAAACGTCTCTCTTTGACCTTAATAATTTACCCTAAAATAAATAAAAGGATTTTTTTTTTGTAGCACAAAATTACAGCGACAGAGATCAAGTGAATTCATTCTTCACACAAAGTGTGAGAGACACATCTATGTATAATAAAATAAAGACTAATATCCAAATCTAATCGGATACGTCCCGCCGAGGACCTCAGTGGGTTCGGGATGCATCACTACGTCGTTTTTTTCAGAATTCCATTTGGGAAAAAAAAATAATATTTTCGTTGATCATACATTCACACCAGGAGCTCAGGTGAATCTGTTGGAGTGTAAGTGGCCGCATGTGTACAACTTTTACAACTGTGTCTGTAAATTCTGCACACCACATTATCTAAATTTCAGCTTCATTGTTTTTTTTTTAATTACAGGATCTAAAAGAAGCAGGTGACAGCCGTTAGCTCATAGTTAAATATTCTCTATTTCACTGAGACCTATATATATAAATTCCATTTGATTGAAATATCATCGATATACTGTACGTAGAATACTGGCAGAAAAAAAAAAAAAAAAAAAGACCGAACAGTTTTCTTGAAGATTGTGTATTGCTTCTTAACCGATACCACATAAATATTTTTTTTTTCTTTTTGGCACACCACAGATCATAAAAATCTCATAGTTCTATAAATCTTTAAAATACTGTGCTGTTTCCTAAAATAAGATATATAGAGATGATTAACTCTAACTCCTCTAAAGTAGAGATAAGCAAACACGTCGCTGAACGTCTTCAATGCATACTTACACGGAACGCCGCCGGGGTGCCTGTGACCCGTCCGTTCGCATTCATGCCCGTTACTATGACCTTTCCCCTCAGTTCAAGCATAACCACAGCACTCTGAGCCTAACGCAACCGAAGATGAAGAGAATGAAGCTGCTGGCTGTTCTGATCGTAGCTACGGCACAAACGGAACCAAATCATTGGTCGTGAACGCCAAAATAGTGAAAACAAAGACAAACTGTACGCACGGTGTTCAGATGAAGCTCATACACGAAGACCGAAGCGAATTCAACGATAATCAACAGCGCTATTAAATGATAAGCTTTTCTTAGGCTATATAAAATCGCAACGATGACGAGCAAATGTTCAAGCTAGATTTGGCCGACTTGGCAAAACAAAAAGGTGACTTTCCCCTCGATTGGAGAAAAGTAAGGGTCAGTGGGAGTGAAGGGCAGGGCTCAGAAAGGGCATTTAACACAAACACTGGGTGGAGAATAAGTCAGAACATGAAGCAGCACAGCAGGGGTGAGTTTGCCGTCATCCAACTCCAAACATGCTTCAGGGTAGATGGTCTACAGTTTAAACAAAGCAACACAGAGAAGAACCTCTATCTCTCATTCAGCGTCACAAACTCTCATCCAGTAAACAATTGACCATTTTACAATTTGAGACAGTGATATGTATAGTTCGTGGAGGTCCTAGTCTTTGAAGTATTCCAGTGATTGATCTGAATGGGTAATAATAAACGTTGTAAAATAATAATAATAGCAATAATAATAATAATAATAATAGTGTGCCTACAGCAGACAAAAATACGCTCATTAATAGTCACATATCAAAATGATAAATCTGAATGGGTAATAAATAATAATAAAAAAAACATACAATTATTATTAGTGCGCCTACAGAAGACACCAATTCTCTCCGTCACGTTATTGAATAATTGGTACTGAAACGTCGAGCGTTTCTCTGAAGGCAACTCTTCCACTTTTCAGTCACAATGCTCTAAATCTCCCCCAAAACATCATGTTCATCATCCGTTTTTAATTAGGTATTCGTGGAGCTAGCGTGATACTGAGAACACAATCCTGTGGCACAAAGGAAAAACAGCTGGGAGATAATAAGGTCTAAAAATACAAGAGGAAAAAAAGCCGTCTAGTCTAGTAGGAGTAGGAGTTCAGGAACCGAACGGAATGGCAGCACTGCCGTTAGACCTCCTCACAATGTGGAAGACACTAAATATCAGTAGAAATTACGCTTCAGAAAGACTCGTGATTTTTTTTTTTGTTAACCCATTCAGACGAATATCTAATTTTAACCATAACCAAAGACAAAGAGATGAAAGATGGCAGCTCGCTCTCATGGCGTCGGGTGTGCACATACAGAGACGTGACCTGGTGAAGACGCCTGTCCCAGGACCGTGAGCGATGTGAACTGAGGAACGACATGGCACCAACCGCACACGTCTTACGGATCCATCTACTTCCGAACTGAACGAGTAAAAGAAAAAAAAAATCGGAATAAAAAAAGCACAATATTTCATAGGCAGCTGATACACGGACCTTCCCTTTTTCCTGAAGAAGTGTTCTCTAGATAATCAGTCGTCTTAGCAAAGATAGAAAATGGTCGGCCAGCTCTGCTGGTTTTCAGTGCATTCACGCCAGGCCCGAAAGTAAAAGCCAAAGAGAAAACGAACGGTCATCTCAAACGCTTGGACTCCATACAGTGTCCCGTCAGAGGCTGGGGCTTTTGTTGGTACGAAGGAGCTTTTGTGCTTGTCTTAGCGCTGTGTATCTTCAGACATGTCTTTCCTTTGAAAAAAAAAATCCACTGCAGGCAATGAGAGGAACAAGGTATTATTAAAATAAGTGAATGAAAAAGAAAAAAGAGAGGAACAAAAAAACCAAAAAAAAACAAAGCTTTATGAACAAAGGAAGGCTGACGTCCACCGGCGAAGCAAAGCCCAGTCTCATCTGTCCAGGAGCAGCTTGAGCGCCCGCTCAATGTTCATCCTGTGGCCGACGCGGGTCACGCCCAGGTCGATGAGATCCTGCTTCTGCAGGCTGGGCAGGTGGCTGCCCTCGATGTCGTTGTCCATGAAGGCGTCTCTGTGCTCGCCCAGGTTTAGGCTCTCCAGCCAGTCGGCCACGTCCTGCTTGCTCCAGGCCAGCACGGGCTTGGTGGCGAAAGGCTTGTTGGAGGCGGCCTGGATGAGGGTGAGGGGTGAGGGCGAACGGCTGCGCCCCGTGCCCAGGCTGAGGGGCGGAGTGGGCAGCCCGAACACGTCCGTCATGGTGGGGGAAGCGGCCGAGGCCGGGAGCGAAGAGGAGGAGGCACAGCTCAGGCCCGAGTCTGGGGGGGACATGATGGGGCTTGGGGCACAGGGGTGCGGGTGGTGAGGGTGTTGCGGAGGGTGTGAAGGGTGTGGGGAGGAGGGCAAGCTCTCGGACTGTCGACACGGCGACGGCGAAGCAGGCACGTTCTGGCCGGGCTGGGTGCTGAAGGAGACGGCGGTGTTCTGCTGGGTACCTGAGACAAGGGACACCACGGCGTCCGGATTTCTGCAGAGAGAGACAGAGAGAGAGAGAGAGAGAAAGAGAGAGAGAAATAGTGAAAAACATAGTCAGAGAGATAGACTGTCCAAAAGTTTGTAGACAACTGCTCTTTCTTCTAAAATTAAGGGTATTAATAGTGATTTTGTCCTCCTTTGCTGCAGTAACAGCCTCTACTCTTCTGGGAAGGCTTTACACTAGATGGTGGAACACTGCTGTGAGGATAAGAGCATTAGTGAGGTCAGGTACTGATGTTGGATGGTCAGTTCTGGATCACTCCAACTCATCCCAAAGGTACTGGATGGAGCTCCACTGCTCCACAGCCCAATGCTGCTCCACTGCTCCACAGCCCAGTGCTGGCTTTATACCCCTCTAGCTGACACTTGGCATTGGGCATGGTGACCTTATGCTCGTGTATGGCTGCTCCAGAGTGTAAAGAAGCTGAATTCACTAATTAAGGCTGTCTGGATATTTATGGACATCATTCCATGATTGTATAAAGAAATGTCCAGCTATAGTGGAGCACATAATTGGTTAAATAGTGTGAAGCGAAGCTTTTCATTGTTGGGGCTCAACATCTGCTGGTTTACTGGTTGAAGTACATCTAGTTTACTAAGATAAATATTAGATAAACCACCAATATTTCTTTCTAAAGTCAAAATCCACAGCTTAGTCCATTACAGCCACATACAAAAAGTCTTAGACACCAAAGCACATTGTGTTTGTGTTTGTAAAACCCATTATATATCATTAGAACTGCAAATAAAAAGTAACAAGAAATTGTTTTCAAAAAAATTCCTTGATATCTTGTGAGCTAATCTGAAAAACAAAGTTTGGATTTCTCCTGGCCCCAGGAATCATATGGAATAATCCATTTCCATAAGCACTGGATAGTAACTACAGCTAATACTGGGCTCCCTCAAAGAGGTGATGAGTATAATGTTATTTTGTTTATTGTAATATTAATGTTTTTTCTGAACACAAACACTTACTGTCCAGACAGCCTTTTAAATATGACTACAGTTTAAAAATATAAAATACTGTATATTAAGTGCCTAAAACATTTGCACAATACTCTATAGATTTGAAAACAGCAGCTGCCTTTTGTGTGAAAATGTTTTGACAAATGGACCAATAGGAATGGTCTAAAAATGTGCACACCCCTAATTTTTGAGTTCAGGTGTTTCAGCCACACTCATTGCTAACAGGTATTTCAAATTAAACACATAGCCTTGCAATCTCCATAGACACTGGCAGTATAACGGTTAAACTGAAGGCTTAGTGACATGGCACTGTCACAGGATGCCACCTTTGACACAAGTCAGTTTGTGCGATTTCTGACCTGCTAGATCTGCCCCAGCCAACTGTAAGTGCTATTAGTGTGAAATGGAAGTGTCAATGAGCAACAACAGCTCAACCACGAAGCAGTAGACCACACAAATTCCGAGACCAAGTGCTGAAGCGTGCAGCACCTGTTCTCTGTTGCATCAATCACTACAGTTCCAAACCGCCTCAGGAGGTAACATCAGCAAAATAACTGCACTTCGGGAACTTTATGAAATGGGTTTTCATGACCGAACAGTTGTAGGCAAACCTAAGATCAAAATGTGCAATGCCAAGTGCTGGCTGGAGTGGTGTAAAACACGCTAAAAGCATGAAATCATTTTCACATTTCTTTCCATGCTCCTCAAATATTTATATATATTTGTCTGTTATGGACACTTATCTTATGCAACTCTTATTTTAATTCTTATTCGTATTTTGTTGTAAATAGCCTAGAGATTTAAATTTAACTCTTATTATTTATAATGTTTGTAATGTGTGTACTGTTTCCCGCTTCTATTACTGAGTGCCTTACTTCTATTACTCTGCTGCTGTAATTGTGTGAATTTCCCCGCTGTGGGACTAATAAAGGATTATCTTATCTTATGTGCCTGGATAATCAGTATGGCATTATCCTGTGGTAGGGTATTAGTTTACTCTGATTGTATGCATTGCATATTACAGTTCAACTGTCGTATGCCACTGCCATATGGCAACAAATAGTAAACCTTTTTTTTTTTTTTTTATATTTCTGTTAATTATAACATAAGAAAACAGATAAAACAAGTTCATAAGTTCATAATTTCCTTCCCTTGAAAAATGACCATTTGGCATAATAAGCAATGCATACAACAACATGCCTAATGTCATGTCTACAGCAACCCGAGCAGCCCATAAACTAATCCAATATTCTTTGTACGTTCTGGGAGAGGTATCTGTTTGCATAGGGATGGTAATACACTGCATTCTATGCTGGTGCTGGCACTAAATATTGTCAAATAATCTGAAGCAAACTATAAACATTCACTGTTTCCAAAGTACCAAGCAACATGTTGCTACTTAACAATGCAAATCACAACACTGCATAACAAATAGTCTTTTTATAGCATCATCATATTCATCCTACCAATTTTGTAGCTTGACAGGGCAGCAAGCACCTCCATTCACTGTGTAATGTGTTGCATGCAAATATACAACAGACAGTACATAATGCATACAATAAACAACAAACTAAAACTAATCTGCCATTTTAATTAAACAACCAGCAGAAAAATAAAACTCGGAAAAGGTCTAAAAATACTCAACTAAAAAAACGACGTCTTCTGTTTCTGTTGACACTGCATTCTTTAAGACACAGTGAAATAACCCTACCCAAAGCATGTGCAGTGTAGGATATTATCAACATGTCATTACTGACTATCAGCCACAAAATCTCGTTCCTTTCACACCGAAAGACGCTGCACGTCCCCGTCCTCAGCATGTTCTATAAACGGCCATGTGCCTGAACTGTCAGGGCATTTTAGGGTCAGTTCTGTGGTCTGTAAATAACCAAAGCTTTTCATAATAAATGAGTCTCTGCTCTCAGAGAGGGCTGCTGTAGGAGGCAGCAGCAGTGCATCTGCGCTGAGGAGATATGCCCAATATAGGTACCCAACCCGAACCTCAAACGCACGCATTTCAAGCTGTGCTGCTTTTTAAGACTGAGAACACTAAAACGCATTGGCGCAGTGGAGATCTGCATGTGACTCCAAACACGTCCGCCTTTGTCATCGGTAGGAAACTGACGTTTGCTCTGCTGGGTACGGGGGCTCTTGAAAAGCCTCATGGGGGCAGTTTGTGTGTGATGTGATAACTGAGTAATAAATGGGTAATGTTCCAAATCAACCAAACACACATACAAACACACCTCTTTCTCTGCTATGGTTCGGTCTGTGTTCATCACACTGACGTTGCTCATCTCATCCTCAAGGCTGTTCTCATTATTAGGTTGCTAGGCAACTCTTTCTTTCCCGGGCAGAGCACACACACTAATCTGGGTGGCTAAATGAATGTCTGTGTTACTGGGGCGAGTGCTGCTGGTGCAGGTGGTGGGGTGAACATACCTCGTTCCGAAATGAGTTCTACATCCTGTGGGAGAGTCTAACGCTTCCCCTGGCTTTGGTGCTTTGTCCTTGTTGATGTGTTGCAAGACCGAGTTCATTTCGGCCATCCCCTGGGGCTTGGCCTCTGGGCCGTGGGGGTTCTTCAGATCCAGAGGTTCACCCCAGAGCTTTGAGGTTCTTTGTGTTGGGGTTTTCAGAGGCTCTGGCGGGGCGCTTCCTGGGGGTGGTGGTGGGACGGAGGAGGGCACCCTGAAAGAGCCCATGCTCTCCTCGTTCAAGGCGTCCTTATAAAGTGCATTGCTCTTGTTGACGGCGTGCTTAGCCTTCGGCTTGGGCAGGACCTGTGCCCTGTCCACCAGAAAGGCCTGTCCATCTGCATAGACGGTGCAAGTGTCCAGGGTCTCTCCTCCTTCCGACGATAAAGTGGAGATGCTGGATACAGTGGAGACCGTGCTGGTGGTCTCCAGCTGGGGGTCTCCGCTGCTCCGGCTGTCCACCTCAATGCCTGAGTCAATAATGGGCTCGTAAGGTTCAAGAGGCCCTGTGGGGAAGCTAGGAGGCGTGCAGTTGGTAAGGACTGTCGGTCTCTTGATCTCAGAGTTGCTAGTGGTTAAGTGGGGGTAGTAGGGACCAAGAGAAGGTCGCCTCATGCCATTGGCTTTCTGTTTCAGCAACTCGGAGATCGTCCCTGACTGATCTTCGGGGATATCAAAACTGTTGGCAAACTCTAATGGGGGAGGCAGGGGTTCACCAAACACAAACTCTTCGTCTATGTCGACAGAGGCCAGAGGAGGTGGAGGGATACCAAAAGGGAGTTTGACCGGTTCATCCACAGAGCTGACAGTGATGATAGTCTTTCCCTGCGGTGCAGTGGACAAAGGCTTGCTGGATGCAGGGTTAGCAGGTGCCGGTTGGTTGGGATCACGGAGTTCTCCAGGGGTGCTGTCCGGACAGGCGTCCTCATCTCTCTCCCCCTCTGACAGACTGTTTTCATCTGATTTGGCCCCATCTGTGGTGTGGACCATGAGTAACCCTGCTGACTTTTGCTGTGAGGTGTCCACAATGTCAATCAACATGTTCTTTTTCTCTTCCACCCTCTTTTCAGGCTTGCCCAGGTCCAATTGGTACTTGGACTCAGTCTCATACTTGGACTCTGTCATCTGTCTCCGCAGGCCTCCCCGTGGCCGGCCCATGGTGGCAGTGCTGGAGAAGCTCACTTCCACATTGGGCCGAAGCTTTGTGTCGATAAAGAGTGGCTTGTTGAGGTCCAGCTTGGATGGATCACTCTTAAGTGGCAGAGGCTGGGACTGCTCCCTCATGGCCCGGTCTCTGGCAGCTAGTGCTAAGGCTAATGGGGAATTGGGGTCCAGAGGTTTCCCAGTAACGGGGTGGACATAGTTTCCGCTCCCTGAGCTGTAAGTCTTGTGAGCCGGCAAGCTGATGGGACTGTGCCCTGTACGAGTGTTCAGAAGCTCCCGTACCATAGTGGGCTCTGGGCTGTTGAAGTCAGTCACATTGCCTCCTCCTCGTGGGATGCTGAGCAGGGACGAAGGAGGCGCCATGAGCCTGCGCAAACGTTCGTCACTGCTGAACATGCCCTCATCGATGGACTTGGAGTGTCGCAAACGTGGGGCCGGCATTGGAGTAACATCCTCATCACCAGCATCTGTGGATCTGAAAGATGGCGAATTCCTGTGCACCTCCAGCCTCTTCTCCCTGGCTGAGCTGGAGGCCATCACGGATGAAAAGGGGCTGCTTGAATTGAGGCTGTCCTCTGGGCGAAGTTGGCCTGTGTGCTCTGGGGTACTGGTCTCGATCTCCATACTGCTGCCCTGGCTGCTTTTGCCGCTACTGCTGGTGGAGGGTTCTTTGATGATGATGGTGGGGATGGGGATGGAGCAGGTTTTCTCTGGGCTGTCCTCTACATTGGACTGCTTCACCAACATGCCCTTCCTCCGTGCAGGCTTATTTGGCACAAACAGGGCTGAGTGACCCACTTTGCCAACGTCCGAGTATGGGTTTTCAGGGATCTGGGCCCGGCGCATGTGAAGGCTCTGCTGTGCGGTTGGGCTGTTGCAGCCCTCAGAGTCGTACTGTTCGGGACTGTCTCTGTAAAACATGCCCTGTTCTCTCCACCCTGAACCCAAGGTGGAGTCTCCTCCTCTGTCTGGGGCCGTGCTGTTCGCAGCAGGACTTTGGGTGGTAAAACCTGGTCGGATTGTGCCATAACCGCTACCGGCAGCTGGAGGAGCACTGTTGTGAGGTGGAGATGGAGGGGAGATGGCTGGTGGGGGAGGAATGTCCTCTGATGTATCGGGCATTGAAAGGCTTCTTGTAAATTTCAACATGGGAGGAGTGAGAAACTGCTTTTCTTCTTCTGTTACCCCTGTGGTTGGATGACAGGAGGATTATCAGTCCACCAGCAAATACATCAGTTAATAAAAGGCAAAAAAAAAGTAGTTACTTGGGTGTTACCCACTCACAATATTTCACATAAAACAAACTGACTGGGTCCACTGAACTGAGGCAAACAGCTTCTTCTTGACAGGGTAAATGGTTTGTGTTCTATGGCATAGCATTGTTTATTTATTTATACACCATGAAAAAAACTTCTTAGACCAGGATCCTGTCAGTACAAATTACATACAAACACACACACACACAAAGAAAAATACCACAAAATAGTAAAAAAATGAGAGACAGATTAAAACAACACACTTATACTCCTGGTGTTAGAAAACAGTACTTGCCTATGGACGTCTGCCGACGCATGGTTCCCTTTGGTACACCCAGGTAAGGGCCTTTAGGACTTCCTGTGACTGGCGGGGAGTCCACTGATACGTCCTGGCTATTGCACAGGGACTGCACAACCACACAGATTCATGTTTAAGGTGTAGGTAAAGGACTTCATAATCTGCAGTGGGTTAAAACAGAGCTGATTGTTTCAACGACTGTGTTTTTAATGTTAACTGAAAAACAACATTTAAAAAGCTGAAATATTTCTTTCTTAAAATTCCTGTTTGAATTGCATATAGGGAACACTGGGCTGTGACTGTACTGAACATTATTTCTGAGTCTAGCATAGACATTCAGCAGCAGTGAACATCATGCCTTCAACAACAAACAGAATTTGAGGTAACAGTTTACTGTAGGGCAGTGGTCATAAGGCTACATAAGCCCTTCATGACAACTAACACACACCTACATAAACATTCATATGGACCGTTCTAGCGTTTCACAGTAAAACAACAGTTAAAGAACAAATATTCATACCTCAAATATTTACAAGGAGTATGTTATGATCTGGGTGAACCCAAAACATTGACTGAAATAGTAATTAGCTAAATATGTTAAAAACCGTTATTAATAGGGTCATTTCTATCGGGAGGTCTCTGTCTCAAACCATAACCCCTAAATTTTAACTTGTGAAAATAATCATTTAATAATTAATCATAATTTTTTACAAGATCTTTTTTATTTTCTTTTAAACTGAAGTTGATTTAGATTTATCATGATTTATCAAAGTTTTAAACTCTTTTTTTAAAAAAAGTATTTTTGTTTAAATCAAAATATTTCATGTGTGTGTGTGTGTGTGTGTGTGTGTAATTTTAAAAAATGCTGTCCCTACGAGTTTTAGTATGTAGGCGGAGACTTATTTTAGCCACACCTCTGCATTTTAGAGCTGCATCCCTGTCCCTCGTGGCCACATTGTGAGCAGTTAGATCCCATTGTTTTGAAGTAAATGTGTCCCAAATGCTGAAAATCAGTACGGAACATTTGGAATTGTCACTACTGAAACACATATTTTCTCCAAATAAGTACAAATAAGTAAACTTTTTTTGTTTTAATGAAAAACAATGATTTTACACGTGTAGTTCAAAGCTGTGTTTGCTAGCGTTCTGCTCAAAATGAGCTAAAATTATCACTACCACAACATTTGACAAAGTTTCGGTAGCATTATGGTTGTTTTGGTAGTGACAAAATGGTACATGTGATCATCTGATTTTACTCTAAAGTCCAGGTCAGGTAAGAGTCTGAAATGTGCTTTTTACTCTGACTTTGAAGCTGTCCGGCAGAATGACCCTTATTCACCTATTCCAATAGACATTATTTGTGATAAAGGTTGCATTTGCCAGCTTGGTGTCAGGCTGACATCTAGCCATGCCAAGAGGCTGCTCTTTCTGACATTAGGTTGTTATGACACCTTGTGGAGGGAAATGACTTTGTAGACTTTGTGTCTCAGTGTAGGTCACAGTGACATAATGCAGATAGGACGGCATTAGGACGGCTTTCTGTGGCCGTTAGAGCTTCATCTTAACGTTTAAGCTATTAAATCTGCATTATGTCACTGTGACATACTCTGAGACACAAAGTCAGTCATTTCACCCATAAAAAAGGGTCATGACACAACCCAGTGTCAGAAAAAGTTCAGCGTCCCCAAACAACTTCACATCAAAGTTGACAAAAACAGCCTTTATGCCAGACGAGGCCTTTTGGAATGAGCTTTTATTAATGCCTATGTAGGTTTAGGTCAGTTGTCAAGCTTATGTAGCCTTATCAATGCTGCCCTACCGTAAAGTGTCACCTAATATTATTAAAGGGTCTGTGCTTACATTCATTTCTGGGGCCACGGCGAAACACCTGCTGGTAGGCCGCGGTTTAACGGCCGCCACCCTCACGTCCACATTCGAGTTGTCCCAAACTGGCTTCTGCGGAGGTACGACCTCCTCCACTTTATCTGCAAGACAATACGGTCCTTATTTTAGGTTTCAGGAAGCTACAGTGCACCACAAGTATCAAAATCAAGCCATTATCCTCTCACAGGATCTATAAAATCAAAAAGAAAGAGAAAAAGAATCCAAACCAAGCAAGAAAGAGGAGACAGAGATAGGTACATTGACACTGGTCAAGGTCAAAGCCGTGCAAGCTCTTCCTGATTCCATGGGAATCATCCTGCTAGAGTAGCTCTGATTCTCAGCGGCCAACTGTGCAACATGCTAGCGTTAGCGTTTATTTTCAGACAGCTCCCATGCATGGGAAATGATTACTTAGGGTGACTTGAAAAACAATCCTCTTCTTCAGAGCCGCAATATCTGAAAGCTGATCATCTACACAGGAGCGGAGGAAAGGGAAGTTCAGTGTCTGATTTGCTGCCATCACATTTGTTAAGACTGCATCTGGTTAGACACGCTCACTCACACACACACACACACACACACACACACACACACACACACACACACTCGCACACATACCTCTTTCTCTTCTTAGCATCACAAGTCTGTAAACATTCACCATTCAAATCCCTTTATACCTCTGAAGCAAAAAGGGCTGATCTTAGCAGAAACGAGTCAAAACTGACCACTCTGCAAACGTCTGTCCGTTTTAAATTCAGCACACAACTGAGCGTAAACAACAGCAAAGCGGGAAAAGCTGGAATAAGTCTGCATTGTGATCAAAAACAGGGTCATTCTAATTGTCAATAACTCGTCTGCTTGCTTAAAGGCCCTACATCCTACGTTACTGCATCCTATTTTTTCCCCCCATCACATTTGTATCGCTTTATGTATTAAAAACAGTCACAATTCTTTTGCCCTAATCATTTTCCAACCTCTATTCATTCCTTAGAATTAAACAGGAGTTTCCTGTTGCTGTGCCTTTAAGACTGACACATGTAGATGAGCTCTGTTCTGATTGGCTGGCCTGTATTGTGCCTCATTAACTTCATTGTGAATGGGTGGAACTGAACTGTTGTAGTGGGGTCATATATAAAATGCTTTCTTAAAACGGTGACTTTAAAATAGGCTTTGGAAACTTTAACAATCATTGTATCGCTGTTGACGGAAGAAAACCTCGTATCTCCAAAACGGTGACTTTACAGGAGAAGGAGAAAACCTACTTTACTTTTAATGCAAGTCAATGGAACCAGATTTTTTTCCAAGTCGTTTTGGGCTGTTTCTTCTTGTCCATTCATCATGAAATTAAAAAATTTTTTTTTTTTTTTAATTATGTCAAATTCTGAAAAGTGGAGATACAAGGTTTTCTTCCAACAACAGCGATATGCTACATTAAACTCTTATATTTCAAAAAAGTGAGGAAAATTTTTCCACTTAAAGCTCATTAGAGCATTATAAAAGTGCTTAATTTGAGATTTTAGCATGACCAGTGGAGTTCACGCTGCTTTTTTTTTAGCAGCATAGAAACTGAGCTACACATTATATGCAATGCCCCAATCTAATGCATTAGCCTCAAGTTAACTCACTAGCACTACCCAACAATAGGGTACAATAGGATAGGTCATGATACAGTACGATGTCTCTAGTCGGGCCAGATCCACTTACGCACTTAGAACTAAACATCCTCACGTTTTCGACTGATGTATGTAAAAGAGCTTTGTTTTGACTGGTTGTCCTGCATTGTGACACATTCAAAAAGCAGTCTAGGCTAAATCCTTCCTTATTTTAAACTGCTATAGGCTGAAGAGGTGGATATATGTAAAAGCATCGATTATCATGACATCATCTTAAAATGGGCTGTTTAGCTGTCATATATGGACTGAGGAGTGAAAGGAACGTTTTGAATCTTGTTTAAAGGCTCAAAAACAGTGCAAAAATGAGGTTTTCCGTGATACGGGCCCTTTAACGCAGCTCTGGTCTGAATAGTGCTTTTACATGTAGCATGAGCATATTGTGCATCAAGCTACATTATACAAACATGACACCAGGATGACTGTGGCTGCTGCTGCTGCTGCGGCGCATAAAGACACAGAAGCATCTATACGGCTCATGAGAGTCTGATTGAAAAAGGAAAAAAGCCTAAATTTGTATTGCTCGCCTGTCCTAACGCTCACGGGTGTTAGAACAAGTGCCAGCAGCTTTGCACTGAAAATATGGCATTACATTTTGCAGGTGGAATGTTGCTATATTAGACATATACAGCATTATTTCCATGACAACACTACATTGCAGAGGCCCTCACATGACGATGGCTAGCTAGAAAGCACGTTTTCCAGTGCTTTCCGGGAAAATGTCTACTGTTAAGGCTATAACAGTTCAAATCTGACGGGATATGAGAGGGAACCACAAATACGGCCAAGGGATTTTTGGCCGAGGCCGATTCACTGAGGGGAGAGGGATTCATGGAGCTTGCATTTTCTTGCATAACCCTTTTTAATAGAGGACAGGCTTATGAATAATGCATTTTCACATTGCGCTTGAATTATGTGGCTTGAGAATAAAGATTCGGGTCTGCGGAACATTTGCTGTACTGACATTATTTAAACATTTCCTTAAATCCTTATTGACTGTGAACTGCCCTGCTGTTCTAATGAGACGTCTGATATAAGAAAATATAACGTATTTCGCTGCTGTTGGAACAAAACCTTGCATCTCCATTTTTGACATTTTTCAGTTTTTCACACGATTTGAAAATACACTTTATCCTTTATACTGTGTGTAAATTTCATGATGGGTGGACCAAAAGAAACGGCCCAAAACGACTTGGAAAGACGTCTGGTTCCACTGACTTCCATTAAAAGTAAAGCATGTTTTTTCCTTCTCCTGTAAAGTTACCATTTTGGAGGTACAAGGTTTTCTTCCGACAACAGCGATACACAAATTGCATTTCATGTAAATCGTATTGCATGTTTAATATGTCTAAAACAACTTGACGAAATACGGTGCCTACATTGCTTAGAATTACACAAAGTGTGTGTGTGTGTGTGTGTGTGTGTGTGTGTGTGTTTAATGAAACATGGCCATTGAAACTCACCCTTCTTTTTCCTCAAAGTGGCTTTAACATAAAAGAACACTCAGGTTTATTCATGAATGAATATTCACACATCATTTACATAAAAGAACGGGGAATCAAAGCAGAGGAAAGCACTTTGTGTTCCTCGCCATGGCATTGACCTGGGTAAAATGTAATGCCATATCACACAGTACACTGTGAATCCATGCAACAGCCTATTCTACACAAGGAGACGAGACAGAATTAGCAACAGTGGGACACGGGGAACATATCACGCAATAGTTTAACATGTTTGAAGCAATTTAAACAATATACTGTTCCTTTCTTCATTTAATTCTGCTGACTAGGGCTGTCACTCTTAATTATATTAGTACTCAAGTCATCCAGAGATTATTATTCAGGCCTTTCTTCTTTTTATTTATACTTTTATCCCGTTCTTTTTAATTGTATTTATTAATATATTGTTTTTATTTACTCTGTAGTTTTATGTTGTGCTATGAAGCACTTTGAGCGGCATTTTTAATGTATGAAAGGTGCTATATAAATAAACATTATTATTTTGATGTTGATTTTAGCCAGTCTGTTTATGTACATATATTATCATTATAAAGCAGGTTTACTGTTGAAATCGTCTCTTTATAAGTAGCCTGCAAATCACTCATATGATGAGGTTAATTCCTGCTATGGGAATTTCTAAATTATGTTCCCATCGTCAAGATCACTTCTTTAGCAGGGACATTTGAAGCATTTGAAGCTTGTAACAGACATACAAGTGGCATATTGTTGTAGCCAAACTGAATATTCTTACAGCACCAAAACATTTGAGTTTTAACTTTTAATTTAATTTTTATTTTTTAATTGAATTTAGTTTACTTCATATGAAATATAAAAAAACAAAAAAAATGATCCTGCTGGTGTGGATTTCTTCTCTTCTAATGATGCTAACAAAATCAACCTTGCAGAAAATCTTCAGACTGCTGAGCGTGGCTTTATGATGACCTGTGGATACCCAGTTAATATTAATAATCTTCTCATCTTTAGTGTTGCTTTCAGAATTACTTCAGTAAATTCCCATGGCTCTTTATCATTATACAGTAGTGTTTACTCCTGAAATCTTCACTTTATTATTAGAAGTAGTACCTCCCCAATGCTAATTTCTACTAGCACACATATGAGAATTTCAATGTTCCGTTAGCACTAAGCTAACAGGAGTGTACATTCACCGGCCACATATCATTTAACATCCGGTTCTACTTGAGCACAGACATTTGAAGCTTCTGCCAGACATCCTAGTGGAATTTTCTCAGGTTTGAAGGAAATCCTTTGATAAATTCAGACTGAGTATTACTAGAGGAGCAAACATTGAATTTATTTTTAATCATTTTTATTCACTTTTTTTCTAACAATTTGTATCTACAAACGTTTGTCACTTAATAAACATGAAATTTGTTACTACAAACATATGTAGATTAGTGGGATCCTGCTGGTGTGGGTTTCTTCTTTTTCAGCAATGCTTGCCAAAGTGACGAGTGCTTACAGCGCCCCCTTGTGGAGAATGTTCAGGCTGCTGAACATGACTTTATAATAGGCTGCAGAGATGCTGACTGCTTTCAAACTGTAAAATAATCAATAAGTCGAATAACTGTGCCAGCCATACTTATGATACATCAGTGATAAGATTTAATCACAGATAATTAGGATCATAGAAACTAACTGCTGGTGTCACTGATACTTTCTAACCAATAGAAGCCACAGGACAAATGCTTCCAGCCTGGGTCTGCTCAGGTGAGGTTGGAGAGCTTTTTTGCTATAAATACAGTGCTGCGCTTTTCCGCCCTCAGTCGTGGCTTTTGACACCAAACCGCAGCTCTAAGCTTTCACTGACTGTAAGACGGTTGTCTTTTGGAAAAGATCATGTGACCCAGTAAGGCAATACAGACTATTTTGGATAAATGCACTATACACAACCAAATACAGACCACAAACACCCTAATTCTCTGACTACCACAAACACACACACGCACACACACACACACACACACCCACACGCACACACACACACACAAACACACACACACACACACACACACACACACACACACACACACACACACACACACACACACTCAACAAAGGTAGGGGCATGCTAGGTGATAAAAACAAGAAGGACTTCATACCTTTATCCACTTTTTCAGTCAAAGTAAAGGGGAACAGAAGGGAAAAAAAATAATATTTAATATTTCATTATTTCAATGCACTGACAACACAAACCAGAGGCAATAGCAAAGGACACAGAATGAGAAGCAGCATGGCTTTTCAGAGATGCTGCCGTTCTACACTGCGTCTCATTACAGTTATGCAGAAGATTAGCGTAAGTGGATCTGCACAAAATCAACTGGGGTCTAACAATATAACATGCGCTACTGTATTGTCCAGTTCCTTATTGTTGAGTTGTATGGTGGCCAGTGTGTTCGATCGAGGCCCTTTAAAGTGCAGCTTTTGTTTAGTGTTTCTATGCTGATAAGAAACCAGTCTGAATGAATCAGGCTGTGCAATTCTACTCAATTCTGTTGCTCCATGCCTCGTAACAGTACGCCACCAGTGACGGCATGCAGCCATGAAAACACTGCCATCGGAGAAAGTGGGGGGATTATCCGAAAAGATTTAGCCGTGTTGGCTGTTTATTTAAGATGAAAACAGGCAGGAGGTTTGTCGTCCATTTATTTATTTATTTATTTAGTTATTTATTTATTTACTTACTAACTATAATAATTTGGATCACCGGGACAACAAGAATCTATGGCTCCAAAAAAGGCAAGATTCGGTTTTCGGCAGAAGTTTGGAAAATGAAAACCTTCACTGACCACTGTTATTCAGTAACTACAGGGACTTCAATGCAAACTGACCGAGTTATTCTTAGGTTAAGATTAAGAGACCCTTATTAGTCCCACAACAGGGAAATTCCACCTCTGCATCCGTGAAGTGAAACACCACATACACACTAGTGAGCACACACACACTAGGGGGCAGTGAGCACACTTGCCCGGAGCGGTGGGCAGCCCAAACCGCAGCGCCCGGGGAACAGTTGGGGGTTAGGTGTCTTGCTCAAGGACACCTCAGTCATGGACTGTCGGCTCTGGGGATCAAACCGGCAACCTTCCGATCACGAGGTTGGTTCCCTAACCTCCAGCCCATCACTGCCCCACAAGGAGATGCACTGTTCCCAGAGGTACTGCAATACCAGGTCAATGCGTGGCACGAAGGGAGCAAGCCCCTCTTCCGTCTCCCTGTTCTAAAAATCAATTTGATATGTAGTCCTAATATACAGGACGTATCAGATGTTAAACTGATAAGAACAGATACTACACTCGATCTTAGCCAAAAGGCAGAGAAGCGATTAGAGAAGAGTGTAATAAAACTTTGGGCCTGCCGGTGGTCCCTGCCCATTAAAGGGGTTAACATAAACCCTTAAAATAACCTGATATGTGAGGATGGTGGACAGCAAGTTCAATGTAGGGCTTCGGTCTCAGAGTTTCAACATGCCAGTATTATGGGCGTGAACAGAAGCACAATACGGGCAGAATCGCCTCTACTATGTGAACGGTGAAATGCAGGACAATTCAGGAAAACACATCGTCACAGTCAGATCTGGAGAAAAACGGGTCGACTTTCAGGAGAAAAACAAAGTTAAGCTTCTTTTATTATAAGGGTTTGAAATGACGTCACCGTCTATTAGACTGGAGAGAAGAGCTACAGCCTCACACGACGCCCAGCTTCTGAATGGAGCTTATGGAGTATGAGCGTTATGAAGAACATGACGAAGCGCGTTTTTGGGACCACCGGTGTTAAAAAGGTTAAAACATTTTTGCCATGTTTAAGTAATAATTCATGCAGTAGAGGGACAAGAACTTTTCCTTTTTATTTAAGTGACCATTTCAAGGATGTAAGGTTCTGTTACAACAGTGATGATATATAATCAGCTCACTTCCGGTGTGTTGGTGTACGATTCTTACCCATGTCTTCCAGTTCTGATGTCATGGATTTGGAGCGCATGGAGAGAGCAGTGGAAGGAGCTCTCCTGGGTGGCGGAGGAGCTACAGCAGCAAATACAGAGCAAATAATGCACTCAGCTTAGCTTAACCACGAGCTCGAATTCTCTGCTGCACAGAGGCACTTACAGTCCCAAACTGCATTAAATGACTTTTGAAGGATCGTGTGCCTTTGGGTAAAGAGAAACAGCCCCTGGGAAATCACTGTACTTACAGATTAGTAATAATGTTAGTAAGACTGTAGATTAGTTTTATAGTAAGCATTATGGAAAAGCAATGGTTTTTAATATGAGTGCAGGGTTAAGATTTGTTAATTGAAGTATCTGAGCCACATAATGAAGTTACCTTTCTTTCGAGACTTATCATCAGGGTCCAGATTCCTGCTGACCGTCACCACTTTGATGATTAGACGATTTCCCCCATGTCGAATCATATTAACCACCTGTTTGTGGCCCACCTTCACCACATTGTCCTGGTTAACCTGAAAAGGAAAAAGAAATCAAATCTCTAGCCCTGCTCAGCATTCACAGCATGCAGGAAGTATTCTGGACAGGTCCGGTGGTTCATATGCTACATTTGTATTCCCTGAAACTAGATTATTCGGTTATTAGCATATCATTAAGAGGCTGAGCAGGAGCTGTGTGTCAGGACAGTTTTAGCTGCACCTTATTTAGGCTTGGCACCACAGCTAACTAATAAACATGAATATCTTTATTGCCTAATATCGAAGTATGTTTGGATATATTTAGTATGTACTGTGTCTTCATGTCTGTGTTATTGTTTCATAATGTATATATATATATTCCTGTGGGCAGCATCCTGTGACCATTGATGAAGGAATAGTGGTTGACCAACGCAAACTGTGCAGCAGCAGATGAGCTGTCGTCTCTGACTTTACATCGACAAGGTGGACTGAGGAGGGAGGAGTGTCCAATAGAGTGGACAGTGAGTGGACACAGCACTGCTGTGTCTGATCCACTCGTACCAACACAACACACACTAACACACTAATATACAGATGTGTTTTCTGCTGCTCATGACTGATGTAATAACAATTACTTACACTGAAAAAAGAATAAGGTACTTTTTTTTTTTTTTTACTGAAAATGAAAATAAAAGAAAGGGTGCCAGCATGAATTTTGCACAGTACTGTACATACATATCAATCTTCGTGACACCTAAATGGGTTAAAATTTAGCTCACAACTTAAATAGAATGTAAACCCATCTTAGATCTTCGGTGGAGATTCAGTTGAGTAAAATCTGTTTAAAGCAAATGAGCGAAAGGGGAGTCCAAGTAAGATTAAGAGACCCTTATTAGCCCCACAACGGGGAAATTTCACCTCCACATTTAACCCATCCGTGAAGTGAAACACCACATACACACTAGTGAATAGACACACACACAAGGGGGCAGTGAGCACACTTGCCCAGAGCGATGGGCAGCCCGATCCGCAGTACCCGGGGAGCAGTTGGGGGTTAGGCGTCTTGCTCAAGGACACCTCATTCATGTGCTGTCGGCTCTGGGGATCGAACCGGCGGTCACGAGGCTGGTTCCCTAACCTCCAGCCCATGACTGCCCCTCACCCTCATGTTCCTCACCTCCTGCTACTAAAACATCTTTAATGGTTTTGGGCTTTTTGAGTTGTTGTAATACTGTTTCAAATCATTGCGTAATCATGAAAGACTAACTGTCCGACTACCTCCTGCTGATGCATCGCCTTGCCATGTGAGGTACACACACTGCACTGCATGCAGTGGCCTGATTCTCTAACGGGCACCGTTTGTATGTTTTTAGGTGGATGTATAACGGCTTGCTTTATTGATGAGCTCTAAAAGGAGTCTCCCACCCCCACCTATTCTAATTATTCTCCAAACATCGCCGATCCCGCAGAGAGCCGTCAGTAATCAAGCTGCCGAGTGGCTTTGAAAGGCAAGATCAATCTTGTTGATTTAAACTTTAAGTGGGGGCATTAAATCTCTCGACAAGTTGTTACTATCCAATGGTTGTGCGAAAAGGGGGAGCAAAAAAATCCTGCCAGAGGTGATAAATATCGATAAGTAGACATCCACCATTAAACACTTTCATCCACTCCATCCAGCAGAGTAACAGAAATAACAGAGGGACCTCTAATGGAGGACAAAACTAAAAAAAAGAGTCAACTTTAAAGTTCAGGTTCAGGCTAAAACAACCTAGAGTCAAGCGGAAATGAGAATTAAATCAAGTCTTGGATTAAAAGCAGATTAAAAGTAGATCGGAACCCTCAGGAATATTATCAGAAGGTCTAAAGACTTAAAAAAGACAAGCCTGTAGTATTTAGTTCATTTTGACTTCATTAGAATAATCCTGCTTGTTGTATTGAAAGTATTGTAGTAATACTCGTCCTTTATTGTTACGTTTTGGTTGGAAACTTTGAAACAGCCAATGGAAAATCAGGATTTTTTTCTTCAAGGAGATCCAGTCACGTGAGCTCTCCAATTAGTTACAACCTAAGAACTTACAGCGTGGAGAATTCCCGCTCTGCAATGTCTTCCCGTTTTCTCAAACACTAGAGGGCGCTCACGAGCGACTCCAAAATGAATGGATTGATATGGAGCCACCTAGAACAGAGGTCACTGACAGGCGGACCGCAGTCCGGATCTGGACACAGACACCATCCTATGCGGTCCTGGGTCTAAGTATAGAGAATTATCTCATTTCAACAGGGTGGTCCAATTTTATTCGACGTATCAGAGCGAAGTTATTTCACATGGTGTCCTCTAAAAAGACACTGACGATAAATATTGTTGAAATATGACTGAATTGTACTTGACTGTATATGATGGTGATATACCTACTAGGCTACATCAGTAAACAGTATACGGCACTGAATCATGATGCAAGTTAGACGCTATGATATTCCGGACCTTTGCTTGAGGAAAAACCGGACCGTACTGAATTTTAATTAAAGACCTCTGATCTAGAAGATGAAGAATATTTAAATCCTTCATTTCAACATCATCTTGTGGTTATTTCCGGTACCGGCATCTGTTTATTTGCATAAGCACAGACTACGAAATCAGAAAGAAATCAGAGTTCACATGTGCTGAGAAATCTGATCACTGAGCTAAAATCCAGCCTCCTTATCAGATTTCGTCATCAGGGTTCTAGACCTTACTCTTGAATAACTTGAATAACTGCAGAAATCCGGTTGGGATGGGATCACCGAGTGCACGTAAACACACTCAGTGACTGAAATAATGCATTTAAAATTAAGGCCAATTATGAAGCTTTTTATGAAATGCTTTTATTAACAGTACTTCATGAATCTGAAATCAACTGCTCAATTTGCAAATACATGGATTTCATGAAATGGTCATGGGAGTGCAGTGACCTGAGCATTCCACTTGAGTATAAATCCTATGGCCAGTAGCAGTAAACGTCTCTGCTCTTCTGTTAGCGCTTTATTGAGCAGCGTAGCATGAAATTAGCACAGCGCCGTGGAGAAGATCAGCAGAAACGGAGAAAAAATGCGAGAGATTTAAGATTACAGGATGCTTTTATCTACACGAAAGGTTACGTGAATAAGGCAGGGTAACCTAGGAAACAACCCAGCACACTGGAGCCGGCCGCATGATGAAGGGAGCGCAGTTACTCGTTCTCTTTTCATCTTGTGTGTTTGCGTGATTCATAAATGCCATGTGCGAACGCGAGAGAGCAACTGTGCGTGTGTGTGAGTAAGACTAAGAGAAGACAAACGAGGGGCAAACAGTTGTGCTCATTAGAAGAAACAGACTGATGAAAATTCAGCACACAGGAGGAGAAACAGAAAATCTAGATACCACATGTCTGAACTGGAGGGTTAGTGTTCAAAATGACAGAACAATTCAAAATATCACCTCATTTCCTATATTTCTCTCATATCCTACTTTATAGATTTTTGTATGTTTATATACCAAAAACAGTCATGATTTATATCTACATCACTACTTTCCAACCTCTCTTTACTCTTAGAATTAAACAGGCTGTTTTTGTTACTGTGCCTTTAAGACTGAAATACACTGATCAGGCCAAACATCATGACCACCTCCCTGTTTCTACGCTCATTGTCCACTTTATCAGCTCCACTTACTGTATAGCTGCACTCTGTAGTTCTACAGTTACAGACTGTAGTCCATCTGTTTCTCTGATACTCTGTTACCCTGTTCTTCAGCGGTCAGGACCCCCACGGACCCTCACAGAGTCATTTGTCTCAAAATGATTGATGTTTGTCATAAATCTGCTCCTTTGCCTTTTCATTAGCTACTAGCTGGGTGAGATTGTTGTCTGTGTTGCTATGGTGACCAGCTGATCTTCAGGGTGAATCAGCAGTTCTACATTAACTCCAGCGTTTAAGACCATTTACTGTTCAACTGTGTTGAACGATCAGCAGAGCTTCATTTCACTGTAACGGAGGATTATTTTATTATTACCTATAAATCTAATTTCACTGTGGAGCCACAACAGGGTAGTAATAAAGTCACAGTCACATGCAGCTTCATAATTTTGTTGTCTTTCTAAGTGAAAATAAGGTAACACTTTCTACAGGAAACAAACTTAAATATGACTTTTTGCTGCAAATTTTAGTTCACAATTTCTAATTATTCGTTGAGTATTACGTATTGGAAAATGGACCAAAACATAACATAAAATATCTCAATTTTTCTTGTTTTCGGCGTAATTTGGAAATGTCTGTTGTCCTTTATATTGTATGTCAATTTTATGATGAATGGACGAAAAAGAACTCGGCCGAAAGCACCTGGACAAAAGTCTGGTTCCACTGACTTACATTAAAAGCAAAGCATGTTTTTTCCTTCTCCTGTAAAGTTACCTTTTTGGAGATACGAGGTTTTGATCTGACAACAATATAAAAAGCACTGTAATTTTTTGCACAGGCCACAATTTGTGTTTAATGTTTTTCCCTAATATGTTTGATTCAGCAACAGTAACTGTAACTGTGCATTCAAAAGTGTAGAGGGTGTGTCGACTTATTCTCACATAGAAAATCAACAAAACATGTCATTTGATCAGGGACACCCTGCCTTGCATAAGAGTGTATGGACAGAGGAGTGAACAGAGCATTCTGAAATGTGAAAAATGCTTATGTACGACATCAATCATATTTATTTGAGTCAAGAGAATTCATTTTCCATTTGGGCCCTTTGACAGAAAACACTTCGGTTTTCTGACCAGTCATTCTGTGCACTAAAATAAGCACCCTTCTCCCTGCTGCTCACTTTTACCTACAGCAGCCCAGACAGCAGCAACTGGACACATGGCCTCTGAGGAAAACCAATCCACTCTCCGACAGCATGATGGGATCTCATTTGTTCTGTGAAAAACAGCTGGACACTTGCATGTGATGGGCCATAACAAGTCATGACAGAAAGAAATGTATTTTATTTTCAGGCGTGGGTGGGGACTTGCAAAGCAAGAAGTTCCCAGCGTTCCTGCCATTAGTCTGGGATGATGGGGCCATGATGAGGTGAGGGTCATTTAGGAAGAGCCATGACCAAATGCTGATAAATCTCCCGGCGTCCACATCCCACCTCCACCACTTCATCTGTAGTAATCTCATTATGCTGGACCAACCAATCCCATCAGAGCCACTTCATCTGGATAATTTCATTACATTAGACCACGGCCGCACTCACTGATCACAGCAGCCAGCAAATACCATCATGAACTAGCAGAAAATAATCATTTCAGCAACTGTCCAGTGGAGGAAGTACCCCAAATTACAAAGGTGTCTTAACTGTAGGGGTGTATATATTTTCAGGCTGCCTGCTGAAACTCAAGATTCAATAAAATTTTAAACAGCAAAATTTCAACACTTAGAAAATATCAGTAACTTCAGAAAAAAAGACTTTTTGTCATGTGAGTGTGGGGTGTGTGCATTGTAAATTGTACTTGTAGTAGAGTAGTCGGTATATCAGTAACCATATGTACATGGAGCCTGATAATCCATTTATAATCCGAATAATAGCTGAAACGGATTAGAATACGTCCATGTAAATACCTCGGAATACTCCAGTCCGACTGGGGCCATTCGGAATACGATTTCTATCTGATTTAATGAGGTGGGTAATCCTGTAAATCCATTAAATAGAAGGATAATATCCGTGTAAACGCCTGTATCCGATTACATTCCCTATCGGAAAGTTTAAGTCTGTTCTGCATGTGCGTCGCGTCATATTGAGAGTTTATACTGTTCAACACAGCGGAGCAGAAACTGGTCTGCAGAGGAGACGAAGTTCATGCTCTGATCTTTAAAAGACGGCGGTGGGACGGACGTCCAGCTTATGTGTCTCAGAGCACGACGTCTTCCTCTCGGCCTTCTTTAATAAGGACGTGTGAAGGACGTTTTCCTGAGTCTGACGTCATTTTAAAGCAGTTAAAAACACAATCACTGCTCACTGCTGCTCATCTCACTCTGACTGGACTCACATGATGCTGGTTGTCATGGTAACGTCTACACTAAGTGGTTCTCTACGCATGCGCACCATTTTGGATCGGATTACTTGTAGTGAGTATGTAAACGAAGATTTTCCATTAGATTGTTGAGTAGAGTGGATATAAACACCTCAGTCTTAATCTATAATCGGAATATATTTAATCGGATCAACAACAGTTTTTGCACATAAACACAGACACTGATACATTTCTAAATCTCATCTAAGGGATTCACTTCTAAGGGATTCATTTTTAAAAAATTTTTGTTACTCTATAAAATTGATCTCCTTTTAATCATTATCACTTTTTAACCATTTAAACTTTAAGTCTGTATGTGTGTTCATACTACTACAGAACTCACATATTAGTCTCATAGTAGTTAATAAATAATTCAATTATTACTGAATAATTGCTGAATAATTGAATGATAACAGGTGCTGAATAATTCATAGTAAATACTGAATAATTAACAATAGATATTGATAAATAAGCTTTAAGCACAATATCATAATAATAAACCTGCAATTTAGGGCTTAAGTAACTGTACTGTACATACAAACAGTTCCCATAATAAAGGTCTCTCTGACCACAAGCAGCCTGTAATTTGACTGTGAACTGACACACACACACACACACACACACACACACACTCACTCAGACACATGTGGTGACTGATGGGGGTGTGATGGCATCACTCTCCTTGTCCTGTGTCTGATCATGATCTGATTAAATTAGTGGCGTTTATCCCCTCGACAAATAGTCCACACACAGTAAATAACGCAGAAAATGATAAGCCTTCCATTTAGCTAATCATATCAGTTGTACTCAGAGTCGTTCCGGTCATTCTGTCTCCACGCATTTCACACAAACAAAAATATCAGCGGTCAGGCGCACGGTGGACAGTGACATAATTTGTGTCTCTTAATTTCAGCGCACTCAATTAAACTATGAAGTCAACCTTAACCCTTTAATCTCGAACCAAAAAAACAGCACTTTCTGCATTTTAATCTACAAAGTTCATGTCCAAAATAGCTGGGACTGCATATGAAATGTAACAAAAACATTAGCAAATTCTGTTTGACTTGTATTCATTTTTCAAAACATTTATTCATTTCAACTATGGTGCCTGAAACACGTTCCAAAAGTTGAGACAGGAGCATGTTCACCTCTCTGATTCATCACACTTCCTTCTAACATCACTTCATAATCATTTGGGCACTGAAGACACCAAGTGAACCTGTTTTGAAAGCTTCATTGTGGTATTTTGCGTTTCATAATGTGCCACACTTTCAAAGGGAGACGGATTTGGACTGCAGGCATACCAATCCAGCACTCGCACTTGCTTATTACAGCAATGCTTTTTCAACACATGCAGTGTGGCTTGAAGCACTTGTGGAAATAAGCAAGAACATCACTGAAATAGACGTCATCTAGAAGGCAGCATGTGTTTCTCAAAAATGTATATTTCTCTCATTCCACAGATGTGCAAGTGACTACACTCACATACTATGTCTGTCTGTATGCCATGTCTGTCAGATTCTGGATTTTGAACTTTGCGCTGGTAACAATCTGGATGGTCCTGTCATCTTTGGCTCAGAGAACACAACCTCCATTATATCCACAAGCAGACTTGTCAGACCACAAAGACACATTTCAACCTTGTATCAGTCTATTTCAGATAATCGCAAGCCTGGAGAGGTCAGCAGCATTTCTGGACATTGTTGACATATGTCTTCTATTGCTCACAGCACAGTCTTAACTTGCATTTGTGGATGCAGTGGTGAACGGTGTTTACTGACAGCGGACGGTCAAAGTATTCCCGAGCCCATGTGGTGAAATCCATCACAGACACGGATTTTAATGCTGGGATTGGTTATGATGCTATCATGCACCATCAAGGATGAAGTACCTTGCATTGTTCTTAAGCAGTTGGATTGTTTGCGGATGCATGAAATTTACATACAATGTCAAGGACAACAGTCATTTTGAAATTGTGTCAAAAACTAAAAAAACATTAGAAAAATGGAGATGCAAGGTTTTTTCTTTTTGTCAGCAGACTATATACATATATCACTGTTCTCTGAAGAAAACCTCGTATCTCCAAAATGTGAACTTCACAGGAGATGGAAAAACATTTCATTATTTTTAATGTAAGTCAATGGAACCAGACATTTTTCCAACTAATTTTGGCTCAGTTCTTTTAGACCATTCATCATGAAATTCACATACAATCTAAACAGGTATCAGGCATTTTCAAAAGATGTCAGAAACTGAAAAATGTTTTCTCCAGACAACAGCGATATATAGTCTGCTGGGAATTCCATATTCCATACTTCAATTCAAAGATGATTTTGTGTCGCATCTGTTCACTTCCAACAGAATAAAGATACACTGACACACATACACACGAACAGAGGCATCCACACACTCATCACACATTCTACTTACACACACTGACAAAAACATAACAAAAGGCTAGAATCATGAAAGAAAAAGAACTCTTTTAAAACCTAATACTGACAGTATATAAACAGTTTATTAAGAGAAGTTCCCCGGCCAATCAGAACAGAGGCCATTTACATAGATCAGTCTTAAAAACACATTAAGAAAAACAGCCTCTTTAGTTATAAAGGATGAAGGGGTTGGAACTTGATCATGGAAAAAAGGAATTATGGCTGCAGATAAACTCATACTAACCTCTTAAAGGGACAGAAGGGGGAAAAATGCAAGTAAAACATAGGATATGGGCCCTTTAAGACTCAGCCTCACATTTACTATCCCCATCTCAAACACACACACACACACACACACACACAGAAACACACACACACACACACACACACACACGTCCAAAGTGGTTATATAAGTCTGTTAAGTCAGTCTCTCAGTGTTCAGTCTTGTGATTACATAATTCCTCTCAGTGAACTTGCAGACCCCTTCAGGTATCCACACCAGCTTAAGCCACCAGATACTACTAATAAAGTTGGGAGAGGAGGTAAGTGGGTGAAGAGAACACTCGTACTGTTCAGCTTCACATCTATACCGCACCAATGCAAACGCAGCCTATAGACGGATTACCACACACACAGTACTGCTCAAACTGTCTCATCTGAGAAAACTAGATTTAAAAAGCTGCAAGTTTAACACACTGGATAAAAAATAAAACACAAAATATGCTGTAACTTTTGCACAGGCCACTTTCTATATATTAATTTTCTCCCCAATATGTTAAATTCAGCAAGTAAACAATTGTGCATGAACATGTGCAGAGGGGTGTTCTCTGTAGATGTGTTCACTTACTGTATTTTGACATCATTTCAACTGTAAATCAGCTGTGCTGGTCATGGAAATGCACAAATTCATGCAACCCCAATGTAACCAGATCAAAACATCTCAACTATATTTTTTGAAGAAAAAAAAAAACATCAAAAAACAAAAATTACTTGTTACATTTTACTGTAATTATATGTTTATTTTTCTAATGTTTTGTAGGTTCAGTATTACTGCCTAGTAATGTGAGTGAATATAATATATATATATAAGGGCTGTCAAACGATTTAGGAAATTTAACTGCGATTAATCTCAGAATTTCATATAGTTAATCGTGTGATGCTCGTGTGAGGCTGTAGCTCTTCTCTCCAGTCTAATAGACGGTGACGTCATTTTAAACCCTTATAATAAAAGAAGCTGAACTCAGTTTGTTTTTCTACTGAAAGTCGACCCGTTTTTCCCCAAATCTGGGCTCTAAACTATAAACAGACGGCGTCTCTTCAGTGATCTGCTCTGGAAACATCACTTTTAGAGAATAACACAAAGAGCGTCTGAGATTTTTGGCTTTCAGCAGTAAATTGTAAGCATGTAGTGGCATGTGGAGATCATAAAACACACGTTCTGTTCATTTGTGGGGAACTTTTACAAAAAACAAATAAATAAATAAACAAATAATGTACATTTATTTCATGCAGCTACTATAATCTAATAATCTGCGTTACGATTTTGGTGAATTCAGATGGAAAAACCAAAATATACCAACAAGCATAAGTAATTAATCCTTTCAGCTGCAGCTGTAGAGCCTATTCACCTGAGCCCACTCCACCATGGAAGAATGGAGGGCTGCTATCTTCTCCCTCCGAAACCAACGCCCAGCGCTCCAAATGAAATCTCTCCCCTCTCACTCCTCTCCTGAGAGCCAGACTCTTTTGTCTTGAGTGGGCTAATTACGAAGAGCATAGAAGATCTGCTGCTTAGGGATGTTTTACACACACAGAGACTCCCTCTTCCGCCCCACTGCTTTTACTGAGCAGCCAGGTTAAGTCTCAGAGTGGTCTTATCTGAGCAGACCTGCCCCACACTTACAGGAAGGTTAAATGATGAAGCCGGTGTGATGCGCTGCCGATGGAGCTCCAGGGACCAACAATGAACCTGCAGCACAGACAGACAGCAGAGCATCCAGCCCGCACAGCCATGTTTTATCAGAGCACGATTTATGCTATTTATTATATCAGAACTTTGATTGCTTGATTAATCATCAAAATAATGAGTAGATATCTTAATTGCATCTCAGTCGGAAAAGGCTGGAATGCTCTGTCGAGGTCGGGAGTGAATTCTTGCCCCAAGTGCAGGAGTTTAAATATCTTAAATAAATATCTTGGGATTTTGTGCACGAGTGAAGGAAGGATGGAGCGCGAGGTTGACGGGCGGATTGGTGCGGCGTCTGCAGTAATGTGGACCCTAAACCGGTCAGTCATGGTGAAGAGAGAGCTGAGCCAGAAGGCGAAGCTGTCAATTTACCGGTCAATCCACGTTCCGACTCTCACCTATGGTCACGAGCTTTGGGTAGTGACCGAAAGAACGAGACCGCGGATACAAGCGGCCGAAATGAGCTTTCTCCGCAGGGTCGCCGGGCTCCCACTTAGAGATAAGGTGAGAAGATCGGCAATTCGGGAGAGTCTCGGAGTAGAGCCACTGCTCCTCCACGTTGAGAGAAGCCAGCTGAGGTGGTTCGGGCATCTGGTAGGGATGGCCTCTGGACGCCTCCCTGGGGAGGTGTTCTAGACATGTCCGATGGGGAGGAGACCCCAGGGAAGACCCAGGACATGTTGGAGGGATTATATCTCTCGACTGTCTTGGGAACGCCTCGGTATCCCTCCGGAAGAGCTGGAGGAGGTGGCGGCGGAGAGGGAGGCCTGGGCCTTTTTGCTTAGGCTGCTGCCCCCGTGACCCGGACTCGGATAAGTGGTTGAGGATGGATGGATGGATGGATGGATGGATGGATAGATATCTTAATTGCTTTTAACAGTTAAAACTTAGCCAGACAATAAATAACAAATAACTAGTAAACAATAAACATCAACCTTAAAAATACCCCAACTAGAAAGAAAAACTCAGAGTTACATAAAAAGACTTAAAACACTGTGATATACTGTCAAATGTTTGGGCGCACCTGGTCAAATGACGTTTGCTTATTTTCTAAACGTAAACAAATGAACACATCGTCTACAGAGAACATTTTAATGCAAAATTACCGCTTATATGCTAAATGTAGCATATTGGAAAAAATTAAGCAAATATGGCACATTTTTAGCATAACCCTGGCACAGACCACATTATTATTATTATTATTATTATTATTATTATTTCCAATATGTTACATTCAGTATCAAAGAGCACACGCTTAAATATACAATAAAAAATACTGCAAATTTTAATGTACAATATTTTTGCTGGAAAAATGAACAAAACATAAAATGTGTATTATTTATGTGTTTTATTTTAAATGCAGCAAATAAACATTAATTGTGCATTTAAATGTACAGATGTGAGTCTTTGTAGAAGATGTGAAGTATTTTTACTTCATGGAATTTGAACAGAAGCACCCAAACTTTTGCATTTGCGTGTATGACAGCCCTAATGTATACATACATTACCTGTTTAGCTGTATATGACAGACAATGCACATTAATCAACTAGAGCCTGATCAATATATCAGTTGGCTGATAATGACAACCTGCGGTCAGCAGAAGTATCGCAGATAATTAGTATCTCTTCCTGTTGCGACATCACTGGGACTCAAACGTCCCGGCTGTAGGGCAAAACTCTTGACATAGAGCTGAGCGATATGGCCAAAATACAATTTCATAATTCATTTTTTTCAATATGCATCATTCTATTTTGATATTCTGTGGTCTGATAAATTGGAACTGATAAAAAGAATTTAAAGCTTAATAAGCTTGATAAAAAAATATTTAAAAGCTTAATATACAAAGATTTTTATTCAACGTTTCACACTTCGCAGTCCAGTTAAACAGGACTAATTATGAACTCTTCGTAATGATATATGCAGTTGATTAGCATTCTTTAAAGGAGAATTCAACAAATCTTTAAAAATGTCTGAATTAACCAACTGTTGAGATTTAAGCAAAGTCATGCAAGGTGGTCTAATGAGAGATGGTTCTCCGTGAAGTTTCCAGTGGTGGTGATAGGAACCAGGGTCAAGATTTATTTTATGTACAATTCAGGACCCCCAGTAAACCTACACATGTCTTCTGAGTTTTGTTGATAGGGGACTATTTTGCCTTACAATGCCTTGCATGTAGCTCTCTGCCATGGACAGATATACAACCCCAATTCCAGTGAAGTTGGGACGTTGTGTAAAACATAAATAAAAACAGAATACGATGATTTGCAAATCCTTTTCATCCTATATTCAATTGAATACACTACAAAGACAAGATATTTAATGTTCAAACGGATAAACTTTATTGTTTTTTGCAAATATTCACTCAATTTGAATTTGATGCCTGCAACACGTTCCAAAGAAGTTGGGACAGGGGCAACAAAAGACTGGGAAAGTTGAGGAATGCTCAAAAAACAACTGTTTGGAACATTCCACAGGTGAACAGGTTAATTGGAAACAGGTGAGTGTCATGATTGGGTATAAAGGGAGCATCTCTGAAAGGGAGCATCCACTTTGTGAACAACTGCGTGAGCAAATAGTCCAACAGTTTAAGAACAACGTTTCTCAACGTGCAACTGCAAGGAATTTAGGGATTTCATCATCTACAGTCCATAATATCATCAAAAGATTCAGAGAATCTGGAGAAATCTCTGCAGGTAAGCGGCAAGGCAGAAAACCAACGCTGAATGCCCATGACCTTCGACCCCTCAGGCGGCGCTGCATTAAAAACCCACATCATTCTGTAACGGATATTCCCACATGGGCTCAGGAACACTTCAGAAAACCACTGTCAGTGAACTCAGTTCGTCGCTCCGTCTACAAGTGCAAGTTAAAACTCTGCCATGCAAAGCGAAGCCACATATCAACACCACCCAGAAACGCCGCCGGCTTCTCTGGGCCGAGCTCATCTGAGATGGACTGACGCAGAGTGGAAAAGTGTCCTGTGGTCTGACGCGTCCACATTTCACACTGTTTTTGGAAATCATGGACGTTGTGTCCTCCGGGCCAAAGAGGAAAAGGACTGTCCGGATTGTTTTCAGCGCAAAGTTCAAAAGCCAGCATCTCTGATGGTGTGGGGGGGTGTTAGTGCCCATGGCAGGGGTAACCTGCACATCTGTGAAGGCCCCATTAATGCTGAAAGGTCCATACAGGTTTTGGAGCAACATCTGCTGCCATCCAAGCAGCGTCTTTTTCAGGGACGTCCTGCTTATTTCAGCAAGACGACGCCGAGCCACATTCTGCACGTGTTACAACAGCGTGGCTTCGTAGTAAAAGAGTGCGGGTACTAGACTGGCCTGCCTGCAGTCCAGACCCGTCTCCCATTGAAAATGTGTGGCCCATTATGAAGCACAAAATACGACGATGGAGACCCCGAACTGCTGAGCAGCTGAAGCTGGACATCAAGCAAGAATGGGAAAGAATTCCACCTACAAAGCTTCAACAATCAGTGTTTCCAAACACTTATTGAGTGTTAAAGGGAAAGGTGATGTAACACAGTGGAATGTGTTCCACTGTGTTTGGAACGTGTTGCAGGCATCAAATTCAAAATGAGTGAATATTTGCAAAAAACAATAAAGTTTATCCGTTTGAACATTAAATATCTTGTCTTTGTAGTGTGTTCAATTGAATATAGGATGAAAACGATTTGCAAATCATCGTATTCTGTTTTTATTTATGCTTTACACAACGTCCCAACTTCATTGGAATTGGGGTTGTAAAAACATAGACATTTTGGGCCAAAATTGAAAATCTTTTAGGTGAAAACTATCATAAAACAAACTCTCACGCATTAAGCAAAGTATTTGTAAACATTTCATGTAATAACTTTCATGTGAGAGCTTTCGGAGAAACTACACTCTTCAGACGTCTGGTTCCTATCACCACCACTGTGAACAATTCTGACTCTGTACGTTTCTCTAGAATTAAGCATTTCACACCAAACCACTCCAAATGACTTTGTTTACATCTTAATCATTTAATTATGGAAACATTTTGAAAAATCAATGGAATTTTCCCTTGAGTATTGACAATATCTATGTTATGCTCAGAACAATATAGCGTGGAATGTTGTGACGTAAACAATCACACATACTGCCCATCCCTACTTCAACAGTGGTCCCACTGAGGAGTCTAATATGATGCACCATCTATATATATATATATATATATATATATATATATATATATATATACACACACAAATCAGGCATAACATTATGATCACCTTCTTGTTTCTACCCTCATCTTCCATCTTATCAGCTCCACTTACTGTATAGCCCCCTTTTACCCTGTGCTTCAGTGGTCAGGACCCCCATGGACCCTCACAGAGCAGGTACTATTTGGGTGGTGGATCATTCTCAGCTCTGCAGTAACACTGACGTGGTGGTGGGTGTGTTAGTGTGTGTTGTGCTGGTCTGAGTGGATCAGACACAGCAGTGCTGCTGGAGTTTTTAAACACCTCAGTGTTGGACTGACAACAGTCCACCAATCAAAAACATCCAGCCAACAGCGTCCTGTGACCACTGATGATGGACTAGAGGATGACCAACACAAACTGCGCAGCAGCAGATGAGCTGTCGTCTCTGACTTTACATCTACAAGGTAGGAGTGTCTAATAGAGTGGACAGTGAGTGGACACAGTGTTAAAAAGTCTGATCCACTCGCACCAGCACAACACACACTAACACACCACCACCACATCAGTGTTACTGCTGAGAATGATCCACCACCCAAATAGTGCCTGCTCTGTGAGGGTCCATGGGGGTCCTGACCACTGAAGAAGAGGGTAACAGAGTATCAGAGAAACAGATGGACTACAGTCTGTAACTGTAGAACTACAGAGTCCAGCTATACAGTAAGTGGAGCTGATAAAGTGGACAATGAGCGTAGAAACAAGGAGGTGGTCATAATGTTATGCCTGATCGGTGTATAGGTACAGTAGTACAGTACAGAATAAACTGTGCATACAAAACACCATAACAGAAAACAGTACATGATGTAATTGCATCCAAACATTTGATGTATGAGCCATTAAGGAGGGTGTTTGTCTGTTACAGCAAGAGGTGACAAAGTATTAGACTCTAATGGTCAAATAGCCGTAATGTAAAACACCCTCCATTATCATATTACACCACTGAGGGTCTCTTAAAATGACTATTGTTATGAATACTGTTCTGTCTATTTAACCAAGGTCATGATGTTTATTGTGTTAATGCTAGCAGTGATGCTGTAGAAACACAGTGAACCTATTATAGGTTTCACTGTAAAGAGACTAAGAAGAATATAAATACAACGTTTACAGCGTATTATCTGTGGGAGTTAATACCATAACATATAGTGAAACTGATGCACCATGACATCCCAAATCCCACTGCCTCATCCATATACATGTACAATGGTATGAATGGCTCTACGCTCGCCATTGTGATGATCTGCCTCTACAGCCTGCGCTCACACGGATCTCCGGCTGAAGGCGAGGCAAAGCAAGTTTATTTCTACAGCACCTTTACGTGCACTGCGGCCATTCAAAGTGCTTTACCAATGAAAGGAATATAAAGATCATTCAAATTCAGCCTTAAAATGACGTAGGAGAACAGAAATGAAACTCACATGGCGCCAGGCAGTCAGCGCAAGGGGCCTGATACATTCAACCCTGTCTCAGCTCAATCACATGTTCTTAGGAGCTATTCTCTTAGGAGCTACCACTTTTGGTTCTCTATGAACCCTTCAACTCATGGTTCTTTAAGAAATCCACATCTTATGCTTAGTAATATATCGTATTATAATTCTTCTTACATGACCATGTCTTTAGGTCTGACACATGCAAATGACCTCTGTTCTGATTGGCTGCTCTGTACCGTGCCTCATTCAAAAAGCGGTCTGGGCAGAAATTCTCCTTACAACTTTAGCATGAATGGGTGGGGCTAAATTCATAGGATGAATGCTCCACTTACTGTATAGCTGCACTCTGTAGATCTACAGTTACAGACTGTAGTCCATCTGTTTCTCTGGTACTTTGTTACCCTGTTCTTCAGTGGTTAGGACCCCCATGGACCCTCACAGAGCAGGTACTATTTGGGCGGTGGATCATTGGTGGTGGTGTGTTAGTGTGTGTTGCGCTGGTGTGAGTGGATCAGACACAGCAGTGCTGCTGGAGTTTTTAAACACCTCATTGTCTCTCCTGGGCTGTGAATCGTCCACCAAACCAAAAATATCCAGCCAACAGCGTCCTGTGGGCAGCGTCCTGTGACCACTGATGAAGGACTAGAGGATGACCAGCACAAACTGTGCAGCAGCAGATGAGCTGTTGTCTCTGACTTTACATCTACAAGGTGGACTGATGAGGCAGGAGTGTCTGATAGAGTGGACAGTGAGTGGACACAGTGTTTTAAAACAGATGGACTACAGTCTGTAACTGTAGAACTACAAAGTGCAGCTATACAGTAAGTGGAGCTGATCAGATGGACACGTCACTAAAACAGTTCTTCCTGTAGCTCGGTTTCCACGTGTGGACTGTAAGGACTGGGAACATTGTTTAAATGCCACATTAAACTGGTTTATTTAGACACACAAGGAAAATGAGTTTTTAAAGTACGTCAATGCGATGTAAAGGTCCTCTACCAAGAAATGCAAAGTAAATAAGCTTCCTAGAACCGCGTGATTTTAAACAGCGTGCTCTAAAGCAATCCACACAAAAAATCGGCAGTAGTCTTGATCTCCAGCTACAGATGAGAAGAAACTGCTCTTGAATGGATGCCGACAGCCTCGCTGACAGAGGCTCAAGAGAGATTACAGATGCGTCTATTATAAGAATCAGGCCCGAAAGGCAAACTAACAGCAGCCGTGTCCTGATACGGGTTGGTGTTTTAATACAGCAGGTGGATATTGCCCTGCACTATTTTGCGTGCGCTGAGAGCCGGTGGATCCAAAATGTTTACATGAGGCATGAAAAAAAAAACGCTGTGCTGCTTTCAGTACTGTGCTCAGACACAATACTGCTGCTGGTTGCTAGGTGACCGTTGCTCCGTGTTACAACATGAGCCCTGGTTCGTCACCGCACGCATGGACCAGACCAGGTCAGCACATACCTCTGCATGATAGGTTGTTTGTATCACTCACAGGTGTGATCAAGCAACACAAACAACCATAAATACTGTTCTCTCTGTTTTGTAGGCTTTTCCTGGATCTTGAGATCTCGTGTCGACCTGTACAGCATTTTGAACCTGTTTGTAAGAGAAGCGCTACATAAATAAGCAATGAAAAATGCTGGTTTGGTTTGGCTCGGTGTGGCGGATTAGTGGCGGTTATCGCGTGTCGTCCTGTGCTGTTTCAGAGCTGCGCATGCTGTGGAATGGGCAGGTTGATGACAGTCAGTGCGGCTATCAGGCCGTGAGGAAGCTCGCAGGCATATCCTGCAGTCCACAGCCTGTCTGCCTGCTGCTGCTTCACTCTGCTGCATGCAGAACTTTCCAGAATGCCAAGCAGAGGAAAACACAAATCCAGCCTAGCAAGCACCCAACAACCAGCAAACAACACCCTAACAGCAAGCCGGAATATCATACGGTACCTCCTAGCAACACCACAGCAAGTATCTGGAATTACAGCAGGGAGATTCACTCGAAAGAGGCCCCTAATATTCTGTAATAACCCTCACTAGGACGAAGCAATCTGAATGAAACAACGTGCGATCTTCTCATCAGGATGGTGGTGCACAGCATTGAGCAGCATGTCTTCATGGTACGAACCTAATGGGCCACCAGTTCATTTAAGCGATGTCAGAGTGAATTTAGGAAGAAATATGGTGTTTGTGACGTACTCTCAAAGAGTGTTATTCAGAAGATGGTAAGGAAACTGTAAATGACGGGATCATCGACCCCTTCTCATGGCGGAGGCCGTCCGAAAATGTTGTAGGACTATGAAACCTCTGAGACGCTTAGCACAGGAGACTGAGAGGTCTTATTCAGCATGTCAGAGAGCTGCAAAAAGGGAAATATTACATGGAGCGCTGCATCGGAATGTGTCTGGCAGAAAACGGAGATCACTTCCAGCACCGCATGTAACACAACCTATTACACATCCGGCAAGGTTTCATCCTAACGGGAGCTACAGCAGAATATTCGGGGCCTCTTTCGAGTGAATCTCCCTGTATATGAACCCACTTAGGTCACCAAAAGCAACAATGTTGTGCAACTGCTTTAACTTCTGAAGCATTAATACCTGGCTTGCCAAGTTAAAGGTTTACTCACAAACTTTCCCTTCCTAGCTGCTTTTAATTATTATTATTAATATTATAACTATGACCCGTAGAGGTTGCTCCATATAGGTGTTCACCCTGGACCGGAACTGAATCTCCTGCCTCTCCCTCCTGACCGTATTCCCCGCGTGGTCGTTAACTGGAGTACTGTGGTTGCGAGTGACTCCTCGTTTTCTGTTCTGTCACCAAGAAACAGAATAAAGCTTGTTCTGTACTGAGAGTGACGAGCCTATTCAATCTACAGTGTGGGTGAACAAGACTGATCAATAATACACGCACATATCAATAATACATACTTTTCATCAAATGGACACCACAATGTGGGCACGCAGTGACCTTGTGCGAAGTGTCTAAGCTAATACAGACATTACAAAGGAGGTGGAGGAGAGAAGAACAAAGGAAAGCAACAGCTGATGAGAGGAGAGAGGAGAGGAAGACTCGAGTCAATCCAGGAGAGGAGGAGAGAAGACAAGAAGAAGAGAGGAGGAGAATACAGCAGCCATGAGAAGCGAACAGGAAGATGTAAGGAGCAGGAGAGCGAGAGAGGAGTGAGATGAGAGGGACGAGCGAGAGATGCTCGTGCCCACACACTGAGGCCAGTGGGAGTGTGTGTATTTTCAGCAAAGCTGCTGCTCGGCTTTGGAGCTTCCTGCAGGATCTCTAACACTGACAGGAAGGCATGAAGAAGGTCTGCCAAAAAAAAAAAAAAAAACTGGACTAGCCACCAGGATGATGTTGAGAAAGCACACATAGAAGTTTGCAGGTTTCTAGTGAAGCAAGAAGAACAGAGGCTGCTCGTTTAAGCCCTAGTCAACCTGAACTCACCACTGACTATATTTACCTTGTTAGTTTATGTCCCTGGTCATTTTAAGCGTGATTCCTCGTATCTTATGCATTTGGCTACAAGACTCATCGCTCAAATCTGAGTTTTGCTCAGATCCGTTCTCTCTGACCCGACAGTTCACACCGGTTTAGGTAAGCGACTCAAATCTGTCATTAATGTGATGAACCGGCCTGAACTGACCCTCATGAGCTCCTCCTACTCAGTAACATCACGTGACTGAACCACTGCATCATCAGCACAAACTAACGAGCAGAATGAGCTTCGCTGAGAAGATCATTAACTCTGATCAGCTCTCAGCTTCTTTATTAGAGCCAGACGGAGGAGAAAAAGGTGAGACGAGCTGCTTTTCCACCGTTTACAGGCTTTAAAGTCTGTTTGGCGCTGCTGCCATGGTAACGCTGAATGATGGGGCACACGCAGTGGAAAAAAAAGCAATGTTTTCTGAACTGAGCATCACATTAAGGTCACATGGTCACAGATCTGCTACGCATCCAATCTAGGACCACATATGAAAGTGACTCAGGTCGAATTTGAAAAGATCAGATTTGCGTCCACACAGCCCTGAAAACACCAGATCTGAGCCACATCAACCTGGTAATGTAGCCTTTGTGGCCTTTTTCTGCAGGCCCTCTAATGGCTAGTCAGCTGGGGGACCAGCAATTGAATCGGCTTTTTTTAATTCACTTAATGAAATAAAATATTTTTCCCCTGTAATTCTGTTATGAAGTGAACTAGGACACTGTTGCCTTTCTGTGTGTGAACTGTTCTGACTTTGTGTTGAGCTGCTAGTGAGCAACGAGGGGCGAAAATGGAGGAGTGAGACCCCCTGCTGTGAAAACTATTCACACCTCTCCACAAAGACGGCTGTTCCGAGAAAAAACGTACAGCACAACTGCAGCTTTCGTCATATCAAACAACCCCGGACAACTGACCTGACACAATGAACAAATAACATTTAAACCCAATAAAACCCCTGATATAAAAGTTGACTTGCTTGTTAAGTGATACTTTTTTAATCCCACAAACGGGGAAATTCCACCTCCGCATTTAATCCATCCATGAAGTGAAACACCACATACACACTAGTGAACACACACTAGGGGGCAGTGAGCACACTTGCCCGGAGCGGTGGGCAGCCCTATCCACAGCGCCCGGGGAGCAATTGGGGGTTAGGTGTCTTGCTCAAGGACACCTCAGTCACGGACTGTCGGCACTGGGGATCTAACCGGCGACCTTCCGGTCACAGGGCCAGTTCCCTAACCTCCAGCCCACGACTGCCCCCAAGATGAGAGATGAGAGATCCAGTATAGATCCTCTATTCCATTAGAGATGGAACGATCCATCATGTATCAGTATCGACTTTCAGTCCATATATGCGATCAGCTAATATTTCTCTTAAAACATTAAAACATATTTAAGGCTTGCTGCAGCTCTACGTGAGGCTGTGGGACTAAAGGCCTATTTTCACAGAGTCAAATCTTTACAGACAATGAAAAAGCAAACATTTTACCTTTTAAATAATAAATGAATCACGCTTAATATGACCAGAGGCATCAACGAATATAAAAAAAGGTCCATTTTAAAAATAATTACAAGGAGTTTTTAAAATTTCTGCATATTTCAATCGTCAAAATGTAAACAAAATCATTCAGACTGAGTTGACGTGAAATAGTTAATTATAGAGAAACTTACCGACTCACAGATATAGCCTTTTTATTTACTATCCAGTTCCACCAGTGAAGCTACACAGGATTTCTGAGTTTTTATACGTATTGCAGATGACGGGAAAACAGTGGTAAAGCTTACTGGGGACTATTCTGCCTTGGACTGTGCTCCACACGTCCCTCCACCATGAATGTATTTCACAAAGGATGTTTTAAGCCAAAAGCTTAACACAAAATGATGTGCCCGACATTAGGCAGCACATTCATAAACATTTCATGTAATACTTTCTGTGAGGCAGGTTTTAGAGACATTAAACATTCAGACGTCTGGTTCCTACCACCACCACTGCAAACAGTTCTGACCCAGTAAGTTTAAGCTCTAAAACAGCTCGTTTCACATCAGACCACTCTGAATGACTTTGCTTACATCTTAACCATTTAATTATGCTGACTTTTTGAGCAACTGAATTCCCCTTCTGGCAACCTGTCCAGGGTGTATCCTGCCTTCCGCCCGAAGACTGCTGGGATAGGCTCCAGCATCCCCCCGCGACCCTGACGGAGAAGCGGCTTAGAAAATGGATGGATGGATGGATGAATTCCCCTTCATGTTCACAGTTAGAGATGCTGAGGGATGGAAGCAACTTTTGGTGGACCTGGGGGTATGAGGTGGGGCGTAGGGATGCGAAAGGAAAGCTACAAAAATTATAAACAACAACAACCTACTGTTGACTGTAACTTAAAGAAGTGGACAGGAGGTCTAGACGGAGGCCTACAAGCGCTAGTAATCCGGACCATCTCAGGAGAAGGAGCAGAGAGGCAGCACACACACAGAGACCTCCGACACATCCATCAGTCCGAGCACGCAGCAGTGCCGTCTCTGAAGCTGTAAAAAGTCCCCTGAGCTTCTGGACAGAATGGCAGTCAATAACATTGACCGCACGATTAAAGTGTGCTTAATGTTTGCAAGGTCATCAGGAGAGGGCTGAAATGACCAAGAGCAGAAACACTAGACCGTTCATTTTCTTACAGAATTTACAGGGAAATTCCGCCGAATTTTTCAAAACTTTCTGCATAATCATAACATGCCATCATACACTGTTCTGAGCATGTCATGAATTTCCATTGATTTTTCAAAATTGATGCATAATTAAATGATTCAGATGAAAAAAGAGTCATTCAGAGTGGTTTGATGTGTGATTCGCCAGTAGTCCACGCCTAAAGCGACCCTCACAGAACTTTATTACATGAAATGGTTACAAATAATGCCCGAGACACTGTGTTATTTTAGTTTTTAGTTTTTATTTTAGTTTTTTGGCCTTTAAAGTACCTTTTTTATGCCGGAAAGGTACATAAAAGGCGCTGTAATGCAAAAACGACCCCAATGAAAAGGTTTCTTTTCATGTTTCCCAACATTTTACAACAATTAACATTATATATAGAAAATAACATGGCTAAAATTGTGACCCTTGATTTCTATCACCACCACTGTACAGAAATCGGAGTCGGATAATTTCACTACAATGAACCAGTTCACACCAAATCCCTCTGACTTATGTTTACATCTCGTTTTAATCCTTGATTAAGGCTAAAGAGCATGGAGGATGCTGACTGCTTACCAAACAAATTCCGGATTCAATTCTCTGTGCAGAATTCACTGTGATCTTTGAGAAATTGACCAAAACAATTGTTTATCATTGGCACCATATGGCACCATAACCTGACTGGTTAGTTGTGATTTCACCGGCAGCATCTTCAGCCAACACAAACCCCTGAAACCCCATCAAATAATTCATACATCGCACTCACAGCTGCATTTCTCATGCCCTGTTTCTCCTTCCAGTCGGCCGTCCTTTCACTAATGATCCCCTCTCTGAGCACTGAGTGAGTGCTTCCATGAATTCTGCATGCAGCTGAACTGATTTTTGCTGATATGGAGATGAGGAGCCTCAGCCGATGGTCACTCTCCCTGCAGCTCATTTAAGGTTTATTCAGTGACAGCGTTCAGCAATTAGCATCCTTGATCTTGTCCTTTTTTAGACACACCCCGCTGTGTATGTGAATGCTAGTGTGCTCCATCTAACCCTGACCTTATCCTCAGTGACCGACAGATCAGCACTGCAGTTTGGGAGAGGTGGGGGGGGGGGTCAGAAGGTATAAGGTTTAGCTGAGGCCATCCTTTTCAAATTTAGTTTATAAATTCAAAACTGCCACTAAGTTATTCATTTATCAGTGTTAAACTGAACAGAACATGTTCAGTGTTCACTGAGTCCCTCTTTCCCTTCATTCCAGCTTCCACTCCTTTCAGGAGCCTCACTTTCAGCTCCTCAAAGAACCTGCAGACACGCCTCCAAAGCTCAGTCTGAGAAGCTGGTCGATTTTCTGAAGTAATCAAACCCATTCAGTGGTGCTGAGGTCTGGACCCTGGGGTGGTCCGTCTCCTTTTCTCAGTGAGGCTCTTCTTGATCAGCTACACATCCTTTCAGACCCACAGCGCTGAGTGGTCTGGAAGGATGGACAGAAGCACCTGTGGATGTTTTCAGATCTGAAGCAGCTTGATGTTCTCCTCTCTCTCAGAGATTATATATCTCAGCTATGGACAATAACACTTTAACACTAAGTCACTTTTAATAACCATAACATTAAGTCACTTAAGTCACTTTAAAATGATATTGTATATAAAATCTAAGTACATATTATAAATATATTATATATACATATGTATTATTATCTATTATAAAATAAGTATTATTTATTATTTATTAAAATAAGTATATTGTCTCTAAATTTTGTGTATATTTAATACATTTTCAGTTTGTTTTTTATGTTTTACTTTGACTTATTTTCTTTCTGTAGAGTGATAATCTGAGCCTCACCACAAGCATTTCAATGCAGAAATGTCCTGACATGTTGTGCAAATGACAAATTTGAAAAAACTTGAAACTTGATGAAAGCTTTAAGTGCTGTTTGTCTGATGGGGGCAGTTTTGGTGTCTACCAGGTCTTCCAGGTGGTTGTTAGGAGGCCCATTTTCTCTGTAGCTTTTTTTATCAGTTTTGGAAACTCCAGTTTTTCACTTATTTTTCTTTGATTTCTTCTTCAAGTTGTACTTGATGGCTGCTCTAACTGGAAATGAAGTGCATGGATGATGGTCTTGGACTCTTGCACAGTACTATATAGGCACAAAGAGGATAGCACTACATACACAAATGCCCTTACATATGTAATATAACAGTGTGTCAATAGAATCTGTAATGAAAGCAGAACGTCAGGCATCGAGCAAAAGTGATCTTCTGTCTACTCACACTGCTCATCTGCTCAGCTGGGTTTTCCTTCTATTTTAATCATTACAAGGAAGCTTAGCGACACAGTCTTTCCAGTTTAAGCCACCATCAGCTTGCAGCTGTATAATCACTTGTGCTGAAAGGGTTAAGCAGATGATCACTCCCTGCTCTGACATTTTCAACCGCTGCCTTAATTGAGAACATTTCAAAAAGCTCTGTGTCATTTCAAAGCGAAAGCAATTCATTAGAACAAACGACCAAAAGCACAACGTCGGCGTGAGAATGAAAGCCTGTGCGTCTGAAATGATGCTTTACAGGACACGGAAAACCATTCTTAACTTTGAAGGGTCCAAATCCAACATTTTTTCGACCCTGTTTTTTTTTACGGTGAGGTCCGCTCCCACCCTTCGTGTGGTTTATTGTGCCATAAACAGCCGCACTTCATTTTTACACAAACGTTTTCCAACCTCTCCTTAACCCTCCTGATTACAATGCCTGTTTTAGGTGACTGTGCCTTTAAGATTGATATATGTAAAGGAGCCCTGTTATGATTGGGTGCTCTGTATTGTACCTCATTCAGGTATATATATAATACATACATATAATAATAAACCCTGAATGATTAAAGAGTCCCAACATTTTTCAAAGACCATTTGTCTGGTTTTATGTGTGAAAAACAGCCATAGTTCATTTTCACATGACCGTTTTCCAACCTTTCCTTCCAGCTGTCCTAATTAAAATGGCAGTTTTTATTCCTGCACCTTTAAGATTGATATACTGTATGTAAATGAGCTCTGTTATGATTGGTTGCTCTGTAAATTTACATGTATGGCATTTGGCTGACACTCTTATCCAGAGAGACTTACAATTTGATCATTTTACACAGGAAGGCGGTGTTAGGAGTCTTGCCCAAGGACTCTTATAGGTATAGTGTAGGGTGTTTGCCCAGGCAGGGATTGAACCCAAGCCTACAGCCTGGAAGGCAGAGATGTTACCCACTATACTAACCAACCACGAAACCACTGAACCACTGAAATGCGCATTACAACGTCAGTATTATAATAAAACCCTGTATGACGCTTTACAGGACACGGAAAACCATTCTTAACTTTAAAGGGTCCCAGCATTTTTCTTCCCTGCGTTTTTACAGCGAGGCCCACTCACACCGCTTGTATGGTTTTATGTATGGAAAAACAGCTGCATTTCATTCTTATATGACCGTTTTCCAACCTCTCCTTAACTCTCCTAATTAAAATGTCTGTTTTAGGTTACTGTGCCTTTAAGATCGATATATGTAAATGAGCTCTGTTGTGATTGGCTGCTCTGTATCATGCTTCAGTCAAAATGCAGTCGGGGCTGAAATGCACATCATAACGTCAGTGTGAATGGGTGAGGCTACATGCCTTAAGTGTGAACGTGTGGATGTATGGAAGTGTGTTGGAAGGCTGGCATGAAAACAACAAATCCAAAACAGGCTGTTTTTGCAGGCTAGTTTCTATACTGGGACTGAATTGAATGGAGAGTGAATGATATTTTTGGAAACTAACAATGTTTACATACTACATCAACCTCTTTTATGTCACAAGGGTTGAAGAATATGAACATTATTATACTATATGGGCAAGCATGTTGTATGATGTACATGAATGTGACCAGATTGAATAAAATTTTGGACTTTTTGGAATTTTTATTGGTCTATTTATCATAAGATGTAAAGTCCAACTATCATTTTAAATACTGTATAAAACAAGCAGTTACAAGGTTTTATTTTGACAGTAGTGACATGCTCATGTTAACAGCTTTGCCTTGACTTTCCCCACAATCGCAATCGAGCCAGGAAGGCAGGAAGGAAGTGCTTCCTGTAGGGAAGACCACCGTGTGCTCTCACAGCCTCTTCCAGGACGTGTGTGTGTGTGTGTGTGTGTGTGTGTGTGTGTGTGTGTGTGTGTATGGGCCTCTGTGCTCTCATTAAAGATGTAACTGTGACCTTCCCTCATGTTCGCACTCTCAGGCTTTATATAAATGTTCTCCTGTTGACACAAGCATGTGAATGATTCAACACATCCACTTCAGGATCCATAGGTGGGAAGCTTCCAGTACTGGGAAGAGGATGTTATTCGAAGCGGATCTAAAGCCAGCTCACCTAGACACAAATCCCAAACACAACGCCCAGCGAGCCATAGCAGAAACAGGATTTAATTGTGCTATTAATGTCTTTTGTTATTAATATATTGCATATTTATAGTTATATACACTGACCAGGAATAACATCCTGACCACCTCCTTGTTTCTACACTCACTGTCCACTTTATCAGCTCCACTGACTGTATAGCTGCACTCTGTAGTTCTACAGTTACAGACTGTAGTCCATCTGTTTCTCTGATACTCTGTTACCCTGTTCTTCAGTGGTCAGGACCCCCATGGACCCTCACAGAGCAGGTACTGTTTGGGTGGTGGATCATTCTCAGCACTGCAGTAACACTGACGCGGTGGTGGGGTGTTAGTGTGTGTTGTGCTGGTCTGAGTGGATCAGACACAGCAGTGCTGCTGGAGTTTTTAAACACTGTGTCCACTCACTGTCCACTCTATTAGACACTCCTACCTTGTAGATGTAAAGTCAGAGACGACAGCTCATCTGCTGCTGCGCAGTTTGTGTTGGTCGTGCTCTAGTCCTTCATCAGTGGTCACAGGACGCTGCCCAGAGGACACTGTTGGCTGGATATTTTTGGTTGGTGGACTCGTCTCAGTCCAGCAGTGGAGGACAGTAACTGAGTAAATGTAATTAGTTTCTGTACTTTAGTATTTTTTGGTGTATCTGTACTGAAGTTTCTCCGTTACTGGGCGACTTTTTCCTTTCACTCCACTACATTTCAGAGTCTAATATCCGACTTTTTCCTCCTACATTTTGAGAAATCTGTCGTTCCTTTTTAAAAGCCAGTTTTTTTCCGTTTAAAGTCAGTTTTTATTAAACTGAAACTTGGAACTAAGTTGTAAATAAATCTGAAACTGAAACTTTGCTTGTGTGTAAAAAGTGATTTCAGAGCCACTCGGTTCTCCCTGATGGAAACTGTTTACCTTCAGTGTTTTGTGCTTCTGATCATTTTAATAGACGTCAGCGTCACTAATTAATGACGTTCTATTAAAAGACTGGTTTACCAAGAGAGACGCTGGAGGACTTTCACCTGAAATGAGTTCATGAAGCCAGTCTGGTTATAAAAATGATAACAGGACATCAGAGCCTGAATTACTCTTTTAGTACTTTTACTTTATACTTAAGTACATTTGAAGGCAAATACTTTAGTACTTTTACTCAAGTGGAGGTCTAAAGGGAGGAACTTCTACTTTTACTGGAGGAATATTTTACCTTGGGGGTCTCTACTTTAACTCAAGTACATGAATTGTGTAGTTCGTCCAGCTCTACAATCCAGCAGCAACACTGAGGTGTTTAAAAACTCCAGCAGCACTGCTGTGTCTGATCCACTCAGACCAGCACAACACACACTAACACACCACCACCACGTCAGTGCTACTACTGAGAATGATCCACCACCCAAATAGTACCTGCTCTGTGAGGGTCCATGGGGGTCCTGACCACTGAAGAACAGGGTAACAGAGTATCAGAGAAACAGATGGACTACAGGCTGTAACTGTAGAACTACAGAGTGCAGCTATACAGTAAGTGGAGCTGATCAAATGGACAGTGAGCGTAGAAACGAGGAGGTGGTCGTGATGTTAAGCCTGGTCAGTGTATGCACCGTTATATGTTGACAAAATGATTCCACCAATCAAAAAGCAGAATGCTTCTTTTTTCCACTCTAAATGTGACAGAACATATTCAGCAGGGCAGCTTTTACAAGTGCAAATTACTTATAAACACAGCTCTTATGGCTCTTATGGTGTCCAAAACTATGTCCTACCAACTATCAAGGGTGGACGAAACACAGTACTTCTGTACTCTTAATAAAATAAAGCAGTACATTGTTAGAATGAGTATAGTACCTCTGTACTAGAGTAAAAGTACATGTACTGTTGGTAAATATTACTTAAAAAAAGCACACAAAGCACACTTTGTAAAAGTATTCTATCCATATTTCCACTTGAGTAAAAATGCAGAAGTACTTTCTTGTGAATGTATATAATTAAGTATGAAAAGTAAAAGTACTTTTTAAATTGTAATTTTATTAGTTCTCTCAAGTAGACCTGTGTGACTGTGGCTAAGACCAGGTTTTAAACATAAAGTGCTTTTACTTTTCATACCTTTGCATTTTTACTCCGCTATAAGTATAGATAGAATACATCTGCCTTCACTCAAGTACTACAGAAGTACTGTACCCCCCCAAGCCACCTATACTAAGTAGTGCATTCATTTGGGAGCCTACCATTTTGCAATGGTCTGAAAACAGTGCTGAACATCCAGTTCACACTTACAATCCCACAATGCACCTCAATAGGTAGTACACAAACAATATACCCAATCAGACACAGAATACCCACAATGCACTGCGCCATATACAAGGGAATGTGGCAACTGGGGCAGAGTGGTGAACAACCTGTGTAACCTTAGTGTTTATGTGATCTATGTAAAGTTCTATATAGTGCTCCTGATTTTTCGGCCAATTCTGTTCACTATATTAGTGATCTGTGCAGTGCTCCACTGCAGGGAATAGTGATCAGGGGCTATTTCTGTTCAGTATAATAGAGGTATAGTGTATAGTATATTGTATATAGTATACTGTATAGTGCTTCGATGTAGGGAATAGTGAAAACCGGACATTTCAGTTCACTATATTAGTGTTCTGTATAGTCCTACAGTGTAGGAAACAGTGATTAGGGGCCATGTCTGTTCACTATAATAGTGCTCTATATAGTGCTCCAAAGTAGAGAATAGTGATTAGGAGCCCTTTCTCTTCACAATAATAGTGTTTGGTGTAATGCTCCAGTGTTGAAGAGTCATTAGATGACCGTTTCTTTTCACTATTTAGTGCTCCTGATTTTCCAACACAGGACACAAACACATTTCAAACACAGCTCCAGCCTTTTTCTTACCTCGATGAGGAAGTCTCCAGTCCGGAGTCCAGCCTGCCACGCCACTCCTCCCTCATCCACAGACTCCAGGTACTGCAGGGCGGGAAAGGCCGGCGTGGGGGTAAACTCCTCAATCGGGGTGTCGGCTGGGGGTCCCCAAAAGAGCAGGACAAACCAGATAGAGAAAAAGTTTATAGGCCAGGGCTTGAGATGCTCTGTACCAAATCTCCACGAGGCCTAGAGACCCTGTGTACTTTTTACTGCTTATCTACAAGATGTACAAGATGTTTTCAACAAAGCTGGAGTATCCAGTGAGGATAGATAGAGCCTAAAGTCTACAGCTGAACTAAAATGATGACACTGCAAATCTCATCCATGCATCTAATATTTCTCATTATTTAGAATTTCTAGACAGTTTGCTTGTTTTATGCAATTTTTTAAGTAATCTAGTAAAAGTGTCACATTCCACTGATCATTTTACTTATTTCAAGCATTTTTTCTTAAAACAACCAAAATTATTATTATTATTATTAATATTATTAATATTATTAACAACCAGTGTATGCATTATTTCTCAAAACAGGTCAAATTCTATAAAATGGGTTGAATAATGCTATAATATCGTCATCATGATAAATATTTGATACACTGGCTAGATTTGATATGTTTTGCCAAATATATTTTTAATAGATTGGACTCCTCTTTGTCTGGAAAATTCAAACAAACTTAGTCAACACAGTCACTGTTTTACTGCTGCAAACGTGAGAAAAAAAATCATGACATAAGTGCAAAACCGCATGCGGAACATACAGAGAAGCATGACGTGCACTTTAGTGAGGGGGCTGCCATCAGTGATCGGACTCTGTGGTCCTGAGGCCACAGAATCAGAGTGATGGCCGGGCTGCAGAGTGTTCCTCACTGCCTCAGAGCTGCTGCGCTCGCCCTCCACGGCAGCTACTGTAGTTTCAGCTCAGAGGCTGTGCACTCACACACTGCAGCACTGACATAAGCTTGTCCAGGATTCAGCCAGCGTCCCAGTGGCATAGCACGCTCGCTTTCCACTTGCGTGGCAGAAAATGTCATTTTCTTAACAGTAAGTTTGGGGACCTTTAAGTGTCGTTAGACACACGAACTGTGCGAGACTGAAGGTATTAAATCTGCTGTAATATCTGTTCATGTCTGTTTTCCGCTTTAGACCGTCAAGATATTTCACGAGCAGCACTAATCAGCACCTCATCAAAGGAACAGTAGCCTCCTACAATTACTATATTTATGAGCTTTACATCGACATCTCGGGCAAATTAACAGCGCTGCATTACGCCAAGTGGAGGAGATGCAGCAGAGGAAGCACAGCCGAGTCTCAGAAAGACAGCCGAGTGCAGCGGTCACTCAGGCAGAAGCTGAGTGCAGAGTGCAGTGCAGTCCTTGGGCGCTGCTGTCTCTAACGCTAGACCCATATGCACGTGTACTCCACTCTTTGTAGGGTGTTTCCATGTCCGTAACTACATGACGGATGTGCTCCTCCTAACCCAACCCCAACCTTAACCTCAGCAAACGCGAGATTTTTGGGGAAAAAGGCATTTTGCTTTATGGAGAGCAGCCAAGCCATCCTCTGAGCACTGTCGCCGCTAAAAGCTAAACATACTGTATATATATACATACATACACACACACATGCCTACATATGTATGCATACAAATACAGAGTATCTCTACAATCCACATTAATCAAAATAAAACAACAACCTGCAGACAAACAAACAGAAAAACAACAAACAAGCCAAAAACAAAGTTCAGCTGCTGAGGCTACACAGCTGGGGGACCTGAACTGCAGGTAGGTGTGTACGAGGTGGAGATGCGGGGTAACTGCATTGCTTTAGGAGGTAAGATGGGGCAAATAAGCACAATACGTGCACTGAGGTAAGGGTGGGGGGGCAAATAAATAAAGGGAGAATGGTTAAGGTGGGGGGGCAAAAGTATAGTAAGGGTGGGGAGGGGGTAAAAAAAGTAAGGGTGGTGAGAGTGGAGGAGGGGGGGGGGCAAAAAAAAAGTAAGGGTGGTGAGGGGGGGGGGGGGCAAAAAAATTAAGTGAGGGTGGGTGCAAATAAATAAAGTGAGGGTGGTGAGGATGGGGCAAAGAAATAAAGTGAGGATGGGGTAAAGAAATAAAGTGAGGGTGGGAGCAAATAAATAAAGTGAGGGTGGGGCAAATAAATAAAGTGAGGGTGGGAGCATATAAATAAAGTGAGGGTGGGAGCAAATAAATAAAGTGAGGGTGGGGCAAATAAATAAAGTGAGGGTGGGAGCATATAAATAAAGTGAGGGTGGGAGCAAATAAATAAAGTGAGGGTGGGGCAAATAAATAAAGTGAGGGTGGGAGCATATAAATAAAGTGAGGGTGGGAGCAAATAAATAAAGTGAGGGTGGGGCAAATAAATAAAGTGAGGGTGGGGCAAATAAATAAAGTGAGGGTGGGAGCATATAAATAAAGTGAGGGTGGGAGCAAATAAATAAAGTGAGGGTGGGGCAAATAAATAAAGTGAGGGTGGGGCAAATAAATAAAGTGAGGGTGGGAGCAAATAAATAAAGTGAGGGTGGGGCAAATAAATAAAGTGAGGGTGGGAGCAAATAAATAAAGTGAGGGTGGGGCAAATAAATAAAGTGGCGGTGGGAGCAAATAAATAAAGTGAGGGTGGGAGCAAATAAATAAAGTGAGGGTGGGAGCAAATAAATAAAGTGAGGGTGGGGCAAATAAATAAAGTGAGGGTGGGGCAAATAAATAAAGTGAGGGTGGGGCAAATAAATAAAGTGAGGGTGGGGCAAATAAATAAAGTGGCGGTGGGAGCAAATAAATAAAGTGAGGGTGGGGCAAATAAATAAAGTGAGGGTGGGAGCAAATAAATAAAGTGAGGGTGGGGCAAATAAATAAAGTGAGGGTGGGAGCAAATAAATAAAGTATGCATGGTGAGGGTGGGGGTGAAAGATAAAGTAAGGGTGGGGGCAAATAATGAAGTAAGGGTGGTGAGGGTGGGGGCAAATAAATAAAATTAAGGAGGTGAGGTTGGGAGGCAAATAAATAAAGTGTGGTGAGGGTGGGGGGCAAACAATAACGTAAGGGTGGTAAAGGTGGGGGACAAATAAATATCCATGTACTGAAATAAAGGTGGGGGGGCAAGTAAATGTACCACAGGCACAGTGGAGTAGGGCAAGAATGCACTGGACACAGCACATGGGGTGAGTCGGTGTGTGAGAATAATTACCGTATATGCACGGGGGGGTGGGGGGGTGGGGGGGTATAAATAAATACACCACAAGCACTAGAGTGGAGGAGGGGGCAAATATGCACTGGATTTGGAGATGCACATGCAATGGGATGGGTTTGGGGGTAAATAATTATGCTATAGGCACTGGTGTGAGGGGGCAGGTAAACAAACACTGACGTATTTCAGACGCACTTGAGTGAGGGTGGAGCAAATAAATAGAGCATATGAACTGGAGTGGGTCAGAAAAGGGTAAACAATTGCACCATATGCACTGGAGTGAGAGTGGGGGCAAACAAATGTATTATATGCACTGTAGCAGAAGGGCAAATATGCATCGGAGATGGGGGGGTGGGCTAATAAACACAGCACATGCACTGGGTTAAGTGGTTAAGTAAACATATTACATGCACTGGACTGGGGTGGATACAGGGCAAATGAAACAGAGGTACTGGAAAGGGGTGGGGGCAAATAAACATAGCATATAGAGCTAAGGGAGCAAATAAAACCAGGACATGCACCGGAGTGAGGGTAAGTGAGGGGCTGATAAACACAGCGTGTGCACTGTGGGAGCAGGGGGGCAAATAAAGGCAACGCATGCACTGTGGCTGGGTTGTTGGTGGAAATACTACGCATGCTCTCATGTGAGGGGGCAAAAAAAGCCCACCTAATGCACTGGAGTGACAGGGCAAGTAAATACATCACATGCGCTGTGGGTTGGGGGGGTGGGGGGTGGCAAAACGAACACACCACATGCACTGTGGGGGTGGGGACAGGGCAGACAACCAGTTCACATCTGGGGTTGGGGGGCAGCAGCGTGGCCCCTCTCCTACCTTTGGCCCCTCGCAGCACGAAGCCGAAGCCTTCATTGTCCTTCTTCTGCAGCACCACCGTCTTCTCGTCGATCACACAGTCGCTGTGGAGAAAATCGCGCGCGTAACGACCGTTAGTGTTCCAGCCGGCCATCCGCATCATGGCCACGGCGGCGGAGCGCGCGGAGCCACGCGAGCGGCCAACACACCGCAGCCACGGGGCTGAGGGCGCGCGCTGCTGCAGAGACGAGTACAGCATCGCGCCGCGCGGCAGAGAGAGAGAGAGGTTTAACCATGTAGAGATGCCTTTAAGACGCAGGGAGGAGGAGGAGAGACATAACAGAGGGAGAGAGGGAGAGAGAGAGAGAGAGAGAGAGAGAGAGAGAGAGAGAGAGAGAGAGAGAGAGAGAGAGAGAGCAAAAGATGGGAGGGAGAGACAGAGCAAAAGATGGGAGGGAGAGACAGAGGAAGACAGAGAGAGAGAGTGAGAGAGACAGAGGGGAGACAGGTAGAAAAAGAGGAAGAGAATGAAAGAGAAGGGAGAGAGAGAAAGAGAGAGGGGAGTGAGATATTAAGAGAGAGAGAGAATAAAAGGGAGAGAGAATGAGAGGGGAGACAGAAAGAGCAGGAGAAAACAAGAAGGGAGTGTGAGAGAGAGAGAGAGAGAGAGAGAGAGAGAGAGAGAGAGAGGGAAGGGGGAGAAAGAGAGGGGGAAAACAGAAAGGAGACAGAGAGATAGTCAGAGAGCAAGAGAAGGAAAGGAGAGAGAGAAACTAAAAGAGAAGAGAATGTAGTAGACGGAAGCGACAGGGACAGAGGGAGAGGCTAAGAGAGAGAAGAGAAAGATCTAGAGAGAGATGAGAGAAGAACAGATTGAGAGAACAAGACAGAAGTGAGAGAAAGAGAGAGATGAGAGAAGAACAGATAGAGAGAGAGAATGAAGGAGGGAGAATAAGAGAGAGAGAGAGAGAACTAGAGAAAGAAGAAAGAGTGAATGGGAAGAGAGAGAGTGGGGTGGAGAGCGAGTGTCCTGGATGGTTTAATAAATGAAGTGAATTCTCATTGATTAGACGGTCTGTAATGAATGTAATGAGGATGCAGGTGAGAATGTGCTGATGAACCCAAAGCCAGCAGTTCATGGTTTGAAGCTTCTCTCAGCCAAACCAGACTCAATACACATTAAGTCTATTATCAGAAGAGGACTGTAAAAACACCTAAAACTGGCACATAAGTGAAAAAAACAAAGACCCTGAATATGCCAAAATCTGTAAACAAACAAACTACATGTTCTTATTTTCTTATTTTTCCCAATATTTAAAATATTTGTGCACTGTATGTCAATATATAAGGTCCTAGTATCACCCCCCCCCAAACACACACTCTTTCTGAACCGCTTATCCTTCCGTGTTGCTGGATCCTATCCCAGCGGTCAGTGGGCAGAAGGAAGGATACAGCCTGGACAGGTCGCCAGTCCATTTGCAGGGCACAACATTTCCCAACAAAGTAAAATATATTTACATATACACTACCTGTCATTACGCGTTTGACTGTAATATAAAAAAACAAAGAAAAATATATGTGCACGTATTTCCTCATATTTAAATATATGCGCACTACATGTTAATGTATGCGAAGTGCATCTCTGTAGAGAATGTGTTCATTTTATTTACATTTATAGCATTTGGCCGACACTCTTATCCAGAGCGACTTACAATTTGATCAGTTTATACAGGTAGGCGAAGGTGGTGTTAGGAGTCTTGCCCAAGGACTCTTATTGGTATAGTGTAGGGTGTTTACACAGGCGGGGATTGAACCCCAGTCTACAGCGTAGAAGGCAGAGGTGTTAACCACTACACTAACCAACCACACCAATCAGCCACTCTTGTTCACTTATTTTCACACAGAAAATCAACAAAACATGTAAGTTGACCAGGTGATATCATACCGGCTTCTGCAGCTCAAAGAGGGCCCTACATATTACTCAGCAGCTCTAACATCACATCTCACATCAGCCTAATGCCAGTAACGACGCTGAGGTCTGAAATCTAAAGCCCTGCTATCAGCTCTCATTGCTTTAACCTTAACCCACATCCACAGTCAACCTAGACCTATATCTGTTGGCCAATAATATCAGCCGGCTGATAACATGGGCGAATATTGGTGACCTATGGTTTTATCGGCGCTGGCTGATAACCCAGCGATGAAGAAGTTTTTTTTGTCGTAGGGCATTCAAACTTAGATCACCTGATGATACGAGAAAAGCTTAAACAGTTGTCCCACTGGAGCACACAACGTGAAACCCACTGTTTAGCTATATCATATCCATACAGGCTGAACTGATGAATACAAAACATCACGGTCAAGTAAACCGTATCCAAACATTTAGTGTGAAAGTGACCTATTATAGAGGTAATTATCAGAAACCAAAAGCAGAGAACATCCTACGTAGCTCCGCCCCCAGTGCTATAGACCTCAGAACCATTAGCCAGAGGAATTAGACCTCCGCATTTAACCCATCTGTCCACATACACACTAGTGAACACACACACTAGGGGGCAGTGAGCACACTTGCCCGGAGCAGTGGGCAGCCCTATCCACAGCACCCGGGGAGCAGTTGGGGGTTGGGTGTCTTGCTCAAGGACACCTCAGTCACATACTCATGGCTCAGGGGACTGAACCAGTGACCTTCCAGTCACAAGGCTGGTTCCCTAACCTCCAGCCCACGACTGCCCACCTCATATATTACTTAAAGGTGAATGCCCCCTGCATTCATATTACTTAAAGCTGAGAGAGTTTCTGCTCTTTATTCGTGTGTGAGACGTGTGGCACTGAGAACAGGCACTCGTTTCAGGCAGTCAAACACGGTTTAGCCGAAACTAAAGTATAAAATATACAGGGGTCCAAAAGTCTGAATGAGCAATCTTTTCTTTTCATCACAAATCATATCGTCCAACAAACAAAAAGCAGAATCTTTGAAATATTTACAAATATGCAGATGATTTTCAGAATTTCAGTATTTGATACGCTTCTATTTTGCTTTAATGACTGCACTGGTTTGTGCAAAAAGCCTTTGATGAACTGATCAAATCCACCTGAGAGTCGTCTAAGCGCGACTTTCAAGAGCTACAAAAATAAATCTGACCTTGAATCGAATGCGCTTAATTTTTTTTATTGTTTTTTCTTAATGACAAATTTATAGACAGCTATCTTTTCTTTGCATTTTTGAATTTACTTTTAAATTCTGCCGTTTATTTTTAGGCTTAAATGAAACAAATATCACAGATTTTCAATGTGGTGTCAGATTTTTGGACCCCAGCTTCTGTATATCAGCCAAAATCAAAATCGTAAACAAAGAAAACACATGGACATATGTTTCCTCATATCCAAAACACACATGCAATGTGAAAATATAGCGTCAAAATTTCAAAGAAAAATATACACATTTATCTCCTTGTATTTAAAATACATGTTTACATTTCCATTTATGGCATTTGGCTGACGCTCTTATCCAGAGTGACTTACAGTTTGATCGTTTTACACAGGTAGGCCAAGGTGGTGTTAGGAGTCTTGCCCAAGGACTCTTATTAGTATGGTGTAGGGTGCTGACTCAGGCAAGGATTGAGCAGTCTACAGTCTATATGTGTGCAATGTATGTCACTGTATGTGATATTCTGGCACTGAAATTCCAAAATATATGTACACTGCATGCCAATATGGGTCTTAATATTAAAAAAAAAGGACAAGAAATATATATGCACATCTTTCCTATTTATCATATTTAAAATATCTGTGCACTACAAGACCTTCCAGAACTATTAAATGCTCTTCATTTTACTCCATAACATAAATGTATATACAGCTCTTTAACATAACTCTCCTCTGCATTTTTCAATTGTCTTTTAAATTCTTCTGTTTATTTTTAGGTTTAAATGAAAAAAACAAATCACAGATTTTCAACGTGGTCTCAGATTTTTGGAACCCACCTTCTGTACATCAGTATTTCAGGTTCTTGTAATCTGTGCCATATTAGCCACAACATTTCCATGACCGTTGGGCACTAATCCATGGGACTGATTTAAAAAGACACAGATTAAGCCTAGTCCTGGACTAAACACACACAAATTGTTCTTGTGGCTTAGCTGAGAACCCAGCACAGGTCCAGTTGAAGTACACTGCACAAAGACATCCAGGAACATCATAAAAATGCCTTGTTTGATGCAAAGATAAAGGACAGACTCTACATCAGTCAAAGCTTCTTAAGGGCTGTGACAAACTATACACTGACGAACCGTGAGCTGAGTTTGCATGGGAGTATTGAAAGCGTTCAGAAAGGAGAGAGCTGACTCCTGCAGAATGATGCATGGTTACCATAGCGACATAATCTGCCTGCGGGGAGGGGTAAGTGTGTATGTGAGTGTGTAGGGGGGCACTGTGGCGTTGTCATAGAGGTCATTAACATCCTGGCCTGCTAATCACAGCTCAATCATCAAGGCACATTATTTGCTTGTAATGGAAGTGAATTCGTACCTGCATGCTGTCTGAGAAAGCTCGTTTCTTTCCTGTTGTTCTTCATCAATGATTCATTTTTTCCCCCAATACAGTTACAGTTCCCAACTTTGTGCCAAACTGTACGACAAAGCTGCCAATCCAGGACAACAAAGGTTCCTCCATGTCAGTTTTTCAAGCTCCCTATAAAGCTGGACACTCCATTATTTATGTTAATGATAGATCCCAAGCATCCAAGACTTAACGCCACAACTAACCAGACTGTTTCCACGAAAAATCTCCAGATGAATCTAGTTCCAGATGCTGAAACCTTAACCATCAACCAGTGCAGATACTGAGGCAGTATAGTACTTATTATATACAGGGTGCTCCAAAAAAACTGACATCATTTCGTAGACTACTAACATAGCCAGTTCTCCCTCAAATTGAATTTGATCTCAAATTTGAACAAAATGTGTAAAAACGAAGCTTTTTTTTATTTCAGGTTGAAGAACGGCGTTCACTAGAAATGAACAGGAGTCAAACGAGAGTGTGCAGTGTGCATTTTCGAGAAAATTCAATAAATATGCACCAACTGGAAAGCAGATTTGGACACGGCACAAAAAAAATCAACACAGCGTGTTTGGCAGGAGCCGGACCACCAACTTGATGTGTGTCGCGTCACAGGCGATGCGCATATTGAACATTTGTAAAGCTGTGAAATCGGTTATAAAATCTACATCCCTCTGAATTTCTTGTTTGAATCTTGTTTGAATTTTTTATATAAATCTTGTTCAGCATGAAGCCTATTTAATATCTTTTGCCAGGACATGTTGTTCCTCAGATATTCACATCTCACATGATTATGACACTCTGTAGTACAGTACAGCAACACTACATAAGATTTTGTGTTAAAACTGACAGAGGTTTTTCAGCCCACGTCATGCGTCTTTACATATTAACATCACATGCACAGGCTCAAAGAGAAGATCAATGACCGTGTTTACATGCACTCAATAGTCTGATGACTGCAGAGAATCACATTTCGTCAGTAACCTGATCAATGCATTTACATGCATTTGGGTAATCAGATAAAGGGAAACTCCAGGACTACATGAGTCAGACAGTTATCATATTCCTGCTTTGCAACTGGCCAATAAACTCACAGAAGAAGACGAGACATAAACATAACATAAATCTCAAACTTCATGCCATGGCTTTTTTTTCCCATTGTGCCACTTCACCCGAAAATATGAACATACATCATCTAGAAGATTTAAATACTTCACTTCGTCAAGCATGTATCTGGTTTTGTTGCGTCTTGTGGCGTCGCCGCTTGCTTATTTCCAGTACAGCAGTCTGTTTTTGCACATGTGCAGACTGAGAAATCCAAAAGAAATCAGAGTAAGAGTTAATGCACTGAGAAATCTGATTACTGAGCTAAAATCCAGCCTCTTTATCAGATTTCTTAATCAGATTTTCTAGAACTTACTTTGATCTATAAGAAATCAGAGTATGCTGTTTACATGACAATTTGAATAATGAGATAACTGCAGAAATTATGATCGGATTATTAAGTGCATGTAAACTCACTCAATGTTGTCAGTGCAACAATGACAACAGTAGACAATTCACTTACATCCTCTGAAGACACGTCCTTCAACAAGTTTTGACTGAGTTCTTTTCAACATGCTTGCAATCATGACATTCATCCCCTCAGGGAAGGGGTCCAAAATACAACCCACATTACAAAATGTGCCAATACACAATGCCACCAGATCTCAAAATCCCCAAAACTTACATTGTGTAGCTTTAAAATACATAGATGACAGCATAACATCACGCAGTGTGAGCGACTTCAGGATTGGATTGTACTTCGTTTTTCTTCACTCTGATCCAATCTGATCCAGCCTTTTCCAATGATATCAACTTGACACAATACCTGGAGTCACGTCATCTCTACCTAACAGACTTTAGCAACATCAGAGTTACTTTTAACACTGAGCGCAGTGATGTTCACATTAACCAAGCGGGGCCAGAACTCACAATGAGAATACACGTTTGGTGTTGATGTTGCTGCATTTGTCTTTTCAGCCAAGCTACTTTATGCTACATCCACAGTTCTAACAATAGGTTTGTTGTCCTTCAGACAAATCTGACAATCATAGCATTCACCTCAAACCTTGAGCTCTGTCTTTATGAGATGTTGAACTGGTTAAATAATTTCAGGCTCAGGCTGTTCCCACACATTCCTGCCAACATCTAGCCCAGAGGCTGGTAACCCAAATGTTAAGAAGAGCCATTTGTCCTTTCAACAAAAGTCAAACCACCTTGGAAGCCACAACATTTTATGTCTATTTCATCGAAGTACTGTTCTACCATCTTGGCTGTAAATATGTCTCAGTATGTACTGATGTGCTAGCTTAAGCTAAAATTATAATATAAATGAAAATGCAGACTTACTTTGCTCTGCTTTAAGCTGTAGCTCAGCTATCTCAGCATTTCTCACATCTCCAGCAGGAAACTTTTCCCCAAAGCTAGAATAGTTTCTTGTAAAATGTCTCTCAGCGTTCGGTTTTTATGAAACTTCTCATTCACCAGCTTCTTGTTCTAATTTTCCAGTTCCACCTTAAATGGTACCAGAATGCAACTGCTGCACCATTTAGGGTGGTTGGGGAAAATGAGAAGAAGTGAGAAACTGGTAAACGAGAAGTTGACTTCAGCTTAGCAACATTTTAGTGTTTGACAGTCCCACGTATCAGGAAACCAGCTGGGGTTCTCCAAATCAATGATGTTCGTCTTAAATCTTTCTCTTTACCTTTTCATTACTACTAGGTTGTTTCTTCACACGACGTCGTTGAGTTGAAGGTGTGCATGCAGGTCATTTTAGGGCACAGGTGTGTTCCAATGAACTAACTGGGCGAACAAGGCTTCGTTGTGGAGATAACTTGGTATGAACAGCTCTCCAGTGTGCATTATTAGAGAAAGACATAAGAGAGAAAAGGTCAGATTGCTTCTGCAGCGTTTACATGCACTCGCTCAAGTTCAGCGCTGCTGCTGCAGTTCAGGCTGAACGAGGGTGCATGTGCGGTACAGACATGAATTCAAACCTGGCTGCTCTCATCAGGATGCTCAGCCTTGAAATGGATATGTGTCTAATCTCAGCACATATGTAACTGGCTGAATGAAAAAGATCAGATTTGGAAAGCTTTGAAAAGATGTGGGTCATATGAAGGCAATAATATCAGATGTGCCACCTGGCGATGTGAACATAGCCTATATACCTCCACAAGGCTGCTCTGAAGTCCAATATTTATTGCTTTATTACTCACTACCACATAATACATTTAATATATCAGTAATATATCAGTAGAGTTAAGAGCTGATTCACAAACTGAAAGTAGGGCAGTTTCATAATGTCAAATTGATGTTTCACTCCGGTTGCTAACAAGCATTAAAAGCATAAAATGGTCTAAATTTTCCCTAGAAAGAGCTGCTTTCCTGTAAGTCAGGAGGCCTACGACAGGAAGTGGACTGCAAACACATCGCCATGGATTCGCTCTGTGTGTCTCCATGACAACATGCTCTGAGCGAGGGGTGTGTCTGCTGAGTAGGAGTTCAGCTGCTTGCTTATGGAATATTTCTTTTTGCAATGTTTTTCCCCCCCACAAAGGTATCCAACACCAAATGGACAAAACATGGACCATAATTCTAATAAAATCCTAAAACGTCAGCTCTATAATCAAGGCTGTAACACAGATTTGCTGTTGTCAGCTGTCTAGCACTTCACATTCAGTTGACTGTGTAGTCCTTAAAGGTAAATACAGCTCTGGATCAAATACTATAGATCAGTGACTCCAGCCAACCTAATGCACATTCTCAGAGCACCATCTCTCGTGCACTCGGACGCTTTGTACATAAAGAAAAAGCGCTTGAACAAAACGTGACCTTGGATTACATCACAGCTCGGGTTTTTTTGACGCCTTCCTCATGTCAGTGTTGAGCAATAGTGACCCGCAGCTCCAGCATTAGGGCCGCTTACATAACCAGCCATCTGACAATGAGCGCTTTCGCACTCTCCGTAAAACCTTTTCCAGCAAAATATTAATAAGTAAACAGTTGTTTTGCAATGTCTGTGGTGTGAAACGGAACCAAGAAAGTAATTTGGGAAATTGATGTGGTGGGAGATGGTGATGAGTTTTCGATAATCCTGGAGACTTGGAACGGAAATGGCTGATACAGTGGATGGATCTGAATGCTTGGCTTATGACTGAAAACAAAGATACGCAACATTTGGAGGGTAAAAAAGTCAAACATAAACCTTTTTGGAAACGTAATCAGTAAAGTCTTTTTCATTTTATGCATTGACTCACACACAAATCTCTCATATTCTCGTTATAGTTTAAAAAGGTGTTTTTCAACTATAAACAAATGCAGTTTACATTTCTAGTTCTAGTTCTTTCATCTCCTGTTTGAGAGATAGCTGGAAACGTCAAAATAACCATGATTAACAAAAGTATGTTGGTGATTTTATGCATGCAGGTCTACAGTGTTACTGAACAAAGTACATGGTCAAAGACCACAATTACACAGAATCATGTGTAGAAGAAAGTTGAGTGTGAACATATGAGGAAAAACATGCATTCGGTGGAGGCTAGAATAAATACTAATGCCAGCTTACGTCACCATAACGAACTCTTTACAGAGTAATAATTCTAACAAAACAATGATCGACACAAGATTATTATTATAGTTATAGTTATATTCTGGCGCACTTGGTCATAAAATAGGCTTTATCTTTTCTTTTTATCTTCTTTATTTTCTTTATCTTTACCTGGAAGTAGAAGCGAGTGGCTAAAAATAGTGACAGTAAGGATCACGATATAGTTTATTCATATATATTTGTGTTTGTGTGTGTGTATATATATATATATATATATATAAATATATAACTAGTGTGTATAAGTATATAACTAGTTAACCAAGTACATGTAGTACATTTGACTGACGCTCTTATCCAGAGCAACTTACAATTTGATCATTTTACACAGGTAGGTGAAGGTGGTGTTAGGAGTCTTGCCCAAGGACTCTTATTGGTATAGTGTAGGGTGCTTATTCAGGTGGGGGACTGAACCCCAGTCTACAGAGTAGAAGGCAGCGGTGTTACCCACTACACTAACCAACCACAAGTAGTTGGTTAACAATTTTTATTCTAAAATGTCTTCATTTTTAATATGAACTATAATTATCAACTAAGTTTAAAACATTTATTGTGCAAAATGTTAAAAACGGAACTGAACAATACACAGATGCATATACAAGCAACCATGCAGCAGGTTCTCTGGGCCTTGCAAAACGGTGCTGAATATTGTCTATAACATCCATGTGTGTCTCACTGACCGGAATCTAGAATTTCAGAAATATTACAGTTATTCATGCTATTAATATGAGCTGGTGCACAGCTAGCTGTGCGGACCATGCCCTGAGACCACAGAGTCGTCTGACGCAGCTGACTAAGGAGTCGGCACGAGATGAAACAAAAGTAGGCAAGTGTAAAAACTAACCCTTATAGACTGGCAGCACTTTCCATATGACTCTCTTATGAATAGAGTGGACTACCTTATTTTACTGAGGTGGCTGAATCATCCCTGACTCAGCTAAAGGGAATAGCCTTGGCTTGTTTTGCACTATATGTACGTTGCATTATCTGTGCTTACTTGTGGCGTACCAGGATAAATGATAGGAGTTTAAACCAGTATGCTGGATAATCCCATTTATCCCCCATGAATATGAGAAAGAATAAAAACTGTCATTGCTCCAGCTGCAATTGTTACCACAGCTACAGCTACCTCAAGTATCAGTAGGTCCTGTGGGTGCCAATATGGGCCCTTTTCACAAAGAGTCACGATTACTTCCAGTCAGTGGTGGACAGTAACTGAGTAAATGTAATTGCTTACTGTACTTAAGTATTTTTTGGTGTATCTGTACTGAAGTTTTTCCATTCTGGGCGTATTTTTACATTCACTCCACTACATTTCAGAGTCTAATTTCGGACTTTTTCCTCCGCTACATTTTGAGAAATCTGTCGTTCCTTTTGGTTTTTGTATGTATAAAAACGTAACATGTCAAAACTAAAGAAGCGCAAAGCATCATCCCGACCCAGTGCAGCACACGGTTCAACATCAGTGCAGCAGCATAAACTTTTGTGAGCACATACGTCGACCGAAATGATGGAACTAACCTAACTTTGTGTAAATAGAGCACAATATAGAAATATGTCCACATATGCAGTCGAGACTGACGCGTTACTTTTTTTCTGAATTCATACAAACACTTTCATTTTATAGTAAATGAGTTTGGGCTGGTTTATGTTTATGAACAGACGCCTACAGATCAACATAGTAAAGGAGCTCATCTGTGATCCTGAGTTTAAAGCCAGTTTTTATTAAACTTGTAACTAATTTACAAAGTAATCTGAAACTGAAACTTTGCTTGTGTGTAAAAAGTGATTTCAGAGCCACTCGGTTCTCCCTGATGGAAACTGTTTACCTTCAGTGTTTTGTGCTTCTGATCATTTTAATAGACGTCAGCGTCACTAATTAATGACGTTCTATTAAAAGACTGGTTTACCAAGAGAGACGCTGGAGGACTTTCACCTGAAATGAGTTCATGAAGCCAGTCTGGTTATAAAAATGATAACAGGACATCAGAGCCAGAATTACTCTTTTAGTACTTTTACTTTATACTTAAGTACATTTGAAGTTAAATACTTTTGTACTTTTACTCAAGTGGACGTCTAGAGTAAGGACTTCTACTGTTACTAGAGTAATATTTTACCTTGGGCGTCTCTACTTTAACTCAAGTACATGATTTGTGTTCTTCGTCCACCTCTGCTTCCGGTTTAAGCGCTAGCAGGGTAAAACTAACTTCTGCTCCATACAACTGCTGCGGAAGCGATTACAAAATGTTGTAGTAGTGAACTATAATGCTCAGACACTGAGCTACAGCAGACATATGTTAGTTTTCGTACACTATCATGACCAAAATTGAGGATGGAAGTGAACGGAAGCGCTGATTTATCTTTAAACACAGCTAAAATGCTGTGTATGCGCTGCAGCCCTGCTTACAGCTGCTCACATCATGCGGCCTCTCTGTCGTACAACATGCCAGCGATTTCTGTAATATTTCTGTTTTCCAAAGAAATGAAAGTTCTTCTATGTAGTGTGAATTTGGTAGACGTTGTCCAGGTGTAGCTGTATTAACAAGGAAGCTAGCTTCCCTTAGCTGCTGGCACCAGCCGGATAACGTGGACCAGGTTCTGGCACATTTAGCTACAGGATAGCAGCGACTTCTGTGACATAAACACAAACCAAAACATTTATATGTAAAGTCTGTTTGACAGACATCGTTTAAACTCTATTTTAGCTTATGGCAGGCTAGCAGGCTACAGTCGCTAATCAGCTAGCCTACCACTAGCAGTTTGAGGAAGACCGGCTTCATATGAGTAGCAAACTTTAAAGCTAGCTGGCTAGCTGTGTGAGGGAGCTGCCAAACAGCATCGTTCTTATAGTTTCATGGTGATTTTTGAAGCAGCGCTTCAAAAACGAGACTTCTAGCTGGGTTAACTTGTATGTTAGCACCTTGGTTATGCTGAGACGTTGTGAAGCTGCTTCATGTTAGCCGGGCAATCCAGTTTGGTTAGCAATAGCTTCCAGCCAGCATAGCTAGCTTTATATAAACAGAGTGTATAAAATTCATACTACAAATAAAAGTTCTTCTTTCTTTTGAAAACAGAATATTAATATTATTAATATTAATAAGACACAGAGACTGCTTGATGTGAACAGCCGCAGCAACAACGAGGCTGATCCACACATGCCGCATTTTAGCTCTGTTTACAGTTAAATCGGTGCTTCCGTGCACTTTTTATTCCCGCTGTTTGTCACAACAGTGCAGGAAATTTAAAATATAGCTGTTGGGGCTCAATGTTAGAGCACTATAGTTCACTACTAAAACATTTTGTCATCGCTTCTGTGACGGGTTTTACCCTGCTAATGCTACAACTGGAAGTAGTCATGAATCTTGTGAAAAGGGCCCATGGGGCAGGTATCAAAAACCATGAACCCATCAAACCCAGTCCCTTCAGGACTGGACCAATGGCTCATGGACAAAAGTACAGTCCAGGCACTTTGTACAGAGGGAAAACACACTTATTGTGTTCAGACACAGTCAGCCAGCAGTTGGTGCTGCTGACAGACAGGACGTAAACCGCCTGTACGTGCTCGTCGGTGATTCAGACAAATTACAGCTGTCAATTCTAATACGGCTTTCATACAGAACGTGTGGGCGATTCTTGGTAAGTCAAAGAGAAAAACTCAAAGCTATATCCGACATTAAGAGAATCATTCTCCGTATATGCAGCAGTATATGCACAGCAATGTTATGATCAATTAACCCAGTGCCTGTAAGCTACTTCGCAGGGTACAGAAAGGCCAATTGGCTAATGAGAAGACATTTGATGTGCTACAGAGCATGAATAATCGCTTAATGACCCTCTCCGCACTGTCCGTTTCCGAAAAGCCTTTTGGCGTTAATTAATTCAAAAGTTACAAAAGAATTGTCCTTTGGAACAATTTACATTTCGTAATCGGCCAGGATTAGGTGGCTCCAAAGAAGCCAAACTTTAATAATAATAATAATAATAAAAAAGCCGTCGAAACGAAAGAGTGTAATGAGGGTTAATCCCTCTGGGAATGAAAAAAAATCAACACATTATCAACACTCCACTAATGTAATAATAAATTACGAAGAGATAACAGTAATAATGGAACAGCAAGTGTCTAACACCAGGGAAGCACTCATAAGTGATGATGCTGGAGAGCACATCTTGTTTCGAGACCAAGACATGCTTTACCTTCAAACAGCAACACTTTCTGACACACAGGTGTCACTTTCTGGAAGAAATCTCCATTTAGATACTCAGAGTATACCCTCAAACAAACTCAGGAGAGCAGTGCACTTTGACAGTAATAAAAAAAAACCTCATTTTCAGGTCCCGTGGGGTGTCTAACTAAAGAAGACGTATTCCTACCGAATTGGGCTTTGAGGATTTTGAGGCTAAGCTCTCTCTCTCTCTCTCTCTCTCTCTCTCTTACATACACACACACACACACACATACACACAGCTCTCAAACATGGTCCGGAGGATTAGAAGAATGTTTAAGCTTACCTTGATGCATCAAAGCTGTCGTACGATCCCATGGTGTAATGCCGGAAGAGCTTCCGTCGTTCAGATCGGTCTGCCCTGGCATCTGCGGAGACAAAACAAGCACTTAGATCCACCAAAAATGACTTAAAATCACTTGTTATTCCATGGCTGTAAGCTGCCTGAAGCAAACAGGTGCCTACCTGTGAGTTCCTCAACATATCCAGACAATTCTTTCAAACTATGTGCTGTTTGTTCTATCACTGCCATCTCTGTCATCATCACCACCACCATCACCACCTTCTCTATCAGCATTACCATTATTATCTTTTTGAAGACCTTTACCATTGCAAGCATCTCTCTCGTCACCATCATCATTAATCATTAGTTTTACCACAGGAAAGTGAGACATAGAGGAAGAATAAGAGGAACAAACCACCATCACCACTACCATCATTACCATGATCATAATTATCTTCATCACCATCACCATGGCCATCATTACCAGCACCATCGTCTTCACTACCATCACAACCACCATGATCATCACCATCATTACCGTCAACATAACCATCTTCATTACCATCATAACCACCACGATCATCATCACTATGATCATAATAACTATTTTCATCACCATGGCCATCATTATCATCACCATCATCTTCATTACCATCACAACCACCATGATCATCACCATCATTACCGTCAACATAACCATCTTCATTACCATCATAACCACCATCACCTTGATCATCAAATTAAATCAAATCAAGTCAAATTTATTTGTACAGCGCTTTTTCATCACCATCATCATAGCCATCTTCATTACTATCATAACCATGAACATCACCATGATCATCCCCATCATTACCATCAACATAACCATCTTCATTACCATCATAACCACCACCATAACCATCATTACAATCATTCTAACCATCTTCATTAACTTCATAACCACTATCACCATCACCATTATCGTCACCATCATTACCATCATTCTGACCATCTTCATTATCATCAAGAACACACCATCATCACCAGGATCATCACCATCATTACCACCACCACCATTCTTGTTATCACCATCATCATTATGTTATTTCAGTCGTAATCATAATACTCATCACCATCACCATCATCATTATGCCCACCGTCATAATTATTTTTTGACCACAAGAAAATGAGACATAAAGAACGACTACAATGTAAAAACCACCAATGCCACCATCGTTACCATCATCATAACCATCTTCATCACCATCACAACCACCACCATCATCACCACGATCATCACCATCATTGCCACCACCAACACCATCGTCATAACCATGATTCTTGTGATCATCATCATCATTACCATTATTACAGTCATCACCATAATACTCATCACCATCAATATTCTCCTCACTATCATTACCTTGATCATCATCTTCATCATCATAATGACCATTACTACCATCATCATGTTCCTTTTAAATCTTTACATGACCATCAAAATTGCCATCACCACCATCATCATCATCATGATCATCACCATCTTTACCTTCATCATATCCAACTTCATAACCATCATTCTTGTTATCACAATAATCATTACCATTATTACCATTGTCATCATAATACTCACTGCCATCAATATTGTCCTCAATATCCTTAGCAGCATCTTTATCATCATCATCATCAAAACGGTCATTACCATTCAAATCTTTACATCACCATCATAACTGCCATCATCACCATCACCATCATTATTATGACCATCATCATAATTATTTTTTGACCACAAGAGGATGAGACATAAAGAAAGAACTAAAAAGTAGAATGAAGTCTGGCTAACAGTAACACAGGCAAAGTAGAAGAGCACAGAAGAGAGAAAAGCCTTCTGCTTACAAATTGGTCAAACTGTGCACCATATGCCACGGTGTCCCAGCAGCCATTTCTGCTGATAATTGAATCATACAGTGGAGATCTGATACCAAGTGCTCGGCATGAAAAAAATGCACAATACATGCTCTTTGATCAGAGACTAACTTCGGTAGGATCAATGGGATCACTGGGCTTCTGGCAGGAGAATAATGGCTTTCCTGGACACAAAAAAATGAAGGTTCCTTTTGACCGTCCTGAATAGTAAAAATCTCCTCTTTGCTCCAGTGGTCAATGCAGGCGTATTGACTAACTCACCATCACTTGCTGGCCATGACCATGAGGATACTTTTTGAGGGAAAAACAAACACAATGGCTGGACAGGAGCCAGAAAACGGCCAGCTTTGAGGAAGGACAGATATTGACCAAATGCTGGAAGCAGAGATAATGCAATGGAGGTGAAGCTAATGAAATGGTCACTGGACAGTGTAATAAAAAATCGCTCTGACCCTCTCTGCTGACAAAGTGAATGTGTCTTGTGGGAGCCCTTGGTGCTCAGTGCTTGACGTATAGTATTGGTCATGGCCACTTGGCCATATGGGATCAGGTATTTTGGTCTTCTGACAGGGTGTATATTACGACTGTCAAAGGAAGTCAATCAAAAATGTGTTAGTATTCTAAATTATTATACCACTATGTTTTTAGACATACAGTATATTTCCAAAAGTTTTCACTGACCCATCCAAATCATTGAATTCAGGTGTTCCAACCACTTCCATGGCCACAGGTGTATAAAGCCGAGCCCCTAGGCCTGCAGACTGCTTCTACAGACATTAGTGAAAGAATGGGTCGCTCTCAGGAGCTCAGTGAGTTCCAGCGTGGTACCGTGATCGGAAGCCACCTGTGCAAGTCCAGTCGTGAAATTTCCTCACTACTAAATATTCCACAGTCCACTGTCAGTGGGATTATAATAAAGTGGAAGCGATTGGGAACGACAGCAGCTCAGCCACGAAGTGGTCGGCCACGTAAAATGACAGAGCGGGTTCAGCGGATGGTGAGGGGCATAGTGCGCAGAGGTCACCAACTTTCTGCAGAGTCAATCACTACAGACCTCCAAACTTCATGTGGCCTTCAGATCAGCTGAAGAACAGCGTAGAGAGCTTCATGGAATGGGCTTCCATGGCTGAGCAGCTGCACCCAAGCCTTACATCACCAAGCGCAATGCAAACTGCGGAATGCAGTGGTGTAAAGCGCCACCACTGGATTCTAGAGCAGTGGAGACGTGTTCTCTGGAGTGACCCATCATGCTTCTCCGTCTGGGAATTGGGTAGATGAGTCTCAGTTTGGCGGTTGCCAGGACAACGGTACTTGTCTGACTGCATTGTGCCGAGTGTAAAGTTTGGTGGAGGGGGGATCATGGTGTGTGGTTGTTTTTCAGGAGTTGGGCTCGGCCCCTTAGCTCCAGTGAAAGGAGCTCTTAATGCTTCAGCCCCAAGAGATTTTGGACAATTTCATGCTCCCAACTTTGTGGGAACAGTTTGGGGACGGCCCCTTCCTGTTCCAACATGACTGAGCACCAGTGCACAAAGCAGGTCCATAAAGACACGGATGAGCCAGTTTGGTGTGGAAGAACTTGACTGGCCTGCACAGAGTCCTGACCTCAACCCGATAGATCACCTTTGGGATGAATTAGAGTGGAGACTGTGAGCCAGGCCTTCTCGTCCAACATCAGCGTCTGACCTCACAAATGCACTTCTGGAAGAACGGTCAAAAATTCCCATAAACACACTCCTAACCCACTTGCACCAGCACAACACACACTAACACACCACCACCATGTCACTGTTACTGTAGTGCTGGGAGTGATCCACCACCCAAACAGTATCTCCTCTGTGAGGGTCCATGGGGGTCCTGACCACTGAAGAACAGAGTATCAGAGAAACAGATGGACTACAGTCTGTAACTGTAGAACTACAAAGTGCAGCTATACAGTAAGTGGAGCTGATAAAGTGGACAATGAGGGTAGAAACAAGGAGGTGGTCATAATGTTACACCTGATCAGTGTATGTTCATGTTTTTGCAGCTCAGCAAAACTGATACTTCTGCAAAGCGCTGTGCATCGTAATACATCCCCATACAGTAAGGGTCCATAGCCTATGTGCTAATATAGAATCTGTGTGACTTTACCACACATAAGAGCAGCAAACACACGAACCAACACTGGAAGCACATTTAACAGAACAGCAACAAACCCGTGTCATCACAAATATTGTAAAGCCACAGGAGAAGGCAAAAATGTTTTAATATTAAGTGTAAGTTAATGTAAAGACATTTTATTCCAAGCCATTTTAGAGCATTTCTATTGGTCCATTCATCATGGATTTTTTCACACAAGAGAAAGTCACTGTGTTCAAAGAAAATTTAAATAGGAATCAGAAAAAAGGAGATATATGTATTTTTTGAACAGCAATGATAAGAATAAACTCGCCCACTGAACTCTGAGGTAGAGCCATAATCTGAAGTCCGCTATTTAAAATCGAAGCACAGATTAGACCAAACTAAGACGTCTACACCTCCCAAATGAACCTTCTTTCATTGTCATATTTCTTTCTTTCTTTATTCAAATTTGAGCAAATGAATCAAATTAATAGCAATAACTAGATTAACTACTGTAATTCAACCTGATGAACTGAATTATTTGACAGCCTTTAAACACACACACACACATACACACACACACACGCACATATACTTACTCACACATACACACACACGCACATATACTCACTCACACATACACACACGCACACATGTATGTATGTGTGTGTGTATGTGTGCATTAATGATCTTACTGTATGTATTTTAATGATCTAATTAAAGGTAAGATTATCTACGTCTCTACACTTGCAGTAAAACCAAGGCCAAACACATTTTAACGGTTGGTTCCTCAAGGGTTCATTGGTAAAGACAGCGGTTCTATATAGAACCACGAACACTTAAAAAAAACTGAATGATTGAAGGGTTCTTGTCATGAATGTGCTGTATGTGGTTCCTTGTAGAGCCTTTTTAAAAAAGGTTCTATAAAGTTATACAGATCCCGCTTCAAAAAAGGTTCTATACAGAACCATATACCTATCCATCAATGTGAAGAACGCTTTCACAATGCAAAGAGCCCTTTAGTCATACAAAGCGTTCTTTGAGTGGCCATAGTTCTATAGAGGACCATTTTCTTTACTAAAAACCCTTGAAGAACCATCTCTTATGAACGTGTATATCACTGCTGTCGGAAGAAAACCTTGTATCTTCATTTTTGTCGTTTTTCAGTTTTTGACATAATCTGATAACACCTGTTGTCCTTTACGTTGTGTGTTAATTTCATGAAGAACGGACCAAAAGAAACGGCCAAAAATGACTTGGAAAAATCCTGGTTCCATTGACTTACATTAAAAGTAAAGCAGGTTTTTTCCTTTTCCTGTAAAGTTCCCATTTTGGAGATACGAGGTTTGACAACAGTAATATATTAATCTTTATACACACTGATGAAGATGATGCACTGCTTTACTTGCATAATTTCTAGAAGAATAAAATATATCAACACAATTTTGTCTCCGTGTACTCACTTCAATAACTGCGCTGATGTAGTCTATTTTATTCATGAGGAAATAATGTACACATCTGCATGAGTAAAGTCAATGCACCACTTTTTCAGTACAGTCCTTCTTGACAGACCCTTTAAATTCAGCAGGCAGCATCCGCACATGCAATATTCCTTCATCTCCTCCTGAGATGGGGTCTTCAGATCTTGAGGATTCTGCGCTTCGTTGTTTTTGGCAGTTTGAGGTTTCAGACTGCACCGTTTGCATTGTTCACTGCAGTTATGTTGATACATGATGATATCAGTTGTCAGGAGGCTGCGTGGGATTCAACACTTTCCCCCTCCATCCTACTCACTGCTTAGCTGTTAAAGTCACAGGCTCTCCATTACTTTGTTGTGCAGAAAACATTATGCCATGTGGATGATGCAGAACGCCAGCTGTCTTCGGCTCGTACAGCCTTTTTCCTGAACTACGGCTTACCTCAATGCTTCGTGAGGGCATGACGACAGTTGGCCTCTTATTAATCTCATGTTTACTTGCGTCTTTTTGCTGCATCTACTTAATAAACAATAACTAACGTAAGCTACAGTGATAGTAGATGATGAGTTGTAAGTATGCTCAACATCCCTCATGGCCACATCAGTGACACCCCCTTGTTTTGAAGTAAATGAAGAATCAGTGTGGAACATTAAGAATTGTCACTACTGAAACACACGGTCTGTAAACTTTTTGTGTTTTATTGAAAAATACTCTGATTTTATGTGTTCAGCTGTCCAAAGCTATTTTAGCGATTCATGTACTGTATCATGTATCATCACTACTGAAACAGTCACCCCTGGAACATTTGTTCATTTTTAATAGCATTATGATTGTTCCATCATGTGTTTTAATACTCAAAGCAAAAGGATTTTTGTCGAAAAGCCTGAAACGTGTTTTGGTTTGAGTATTCAAACCAAGCTGATGACAAACAACAAAACCTGTACAATGATTTGGACTTATTTACATTCATGGCATTTGGCTGACGCTCTTATCCAGAGCGACTTACAATTTGATCATTTTACACGAGTAGGCGAAGGGGGTGTTAGGAGTCTAGCCCAAGGCCTCTTCTTCTTATAGTGTAGGGTGCTTACCCAGGTGGGGGATTGAACCCTAGTCTACAGCATAGAAGGCAGAGGTGTTACCCACTACACTAACCAACCACTATCTTACAAATACGACGGGTTGATTACTGATACATAAATATTAGCAACAAACTCTATGGATTCAGGTCTCGTCATATCTCCCTGTCCATTTTCTGTAACAGCAGTTGCCTCAGCTCTCCTGCTGAAGGTCTCCAGCACACAGGCCAGATGCACAAGCATGTCCTCGTTTGTGGACAGTGTTTAAAAAATGAACTGTTGATCAGATTTTCTGATGATGGAAGTCATCATCATCAGTCAGAGGGAAGCTACATCACAGAATAGCCAGCTCACTGACTTAGTACATTTTCACTGGGGCACCAAGATTAAGCAGCTGCTTGTACGGAAATGATGCTGCAGTTCAGACACATTCAAATTATTACAACAACCGAGTATTCAGCACCAAAGCACCATCACTTGGGCTCATTTCATGCACTCATGTTCATTTTGCCCTCAAAATCTGCACATTAACAAACAATGTAGATCTCACCAAGCAAAAGGGAAGCCGTTAAACTGTGACAAAGGCACAAAGGCCTGCAGATTTAAAGGCGAGGCTTCAACAACTCAATCATGCTCTAATCACACTCTCTAAGCACTTGAGGCCTGTGAGCTCCACAACTTTGAGCTGCCTGTTTGCAGAAAGCGCTATAATAGCTTGAGCTGGGTCTCCAAATTCGTTACTGTAAAATTTCTTCAGTAATATAGAGTCCTGAAAAAAATCTATATATTTCGGTACCTAAGGAGTCAGAGAGCCTTGCTCCAAAGACTAAACGGCTGATTGGCTGTTTAAGCTTTATTCTATATCAAGTTGTCAGAATAAAACCTTTCTCCATTTTTGATGTTTTTAGGTTTTTGGCATAGTTTGAAAATATCTATTACCCTTTATATTGGGTGTCAATTTCATGATGAATGGACCAAAAGAAATGGCCCAGAATGACTTGGAAAGACATCTGGTTCCATTGACTTACATGCAAAGTAGAGTAGGTTTTTTCCTTCTCCTCTAAAGCTCAATTTGGAGATATGAGGTTTTCTTCTGACAACAGCGATATGCATGTTATTAACATAAGCTGTCTGTAATCCGTCAAGGTCAGTACACTCATTTCCAGCACATCAAACTCTTTCCTGATTTAAAGGGGTATTTCACCATTTTTTTTTTATTTCAGCATTATTAAATGGTTTAGATGTAAACAAAGTAATTCAGGCTCGTTTGGTGTGAAATGAATTCACAGTGGTGGTGATAGGGACCAGACATCTGAAGAGTTTTCTGCCTCTTAAAGGATCACAGAAAGTTATGACATGAAATAAACTCACCACCTGATGCCTGAGACATTGGATTATCATGGTTTTGACAAGGTTTTGGCCTAAAACATATTTTTTTAATGTATTCATGGCGGGTATATGCAAGGCATTACATGGCAAAATAGTCCCCAAATTCCCCAACTAATAGTTTTTACAATTTAATAATTTACAACTATTTTTCCATTATCAATATTACATATCGCTGGTATCGGATCAAAACCTCGTACATTCAAAAAGGCAACCTTAGAGAAGAAGGAAAAAAGCATACTTTACTTTTAATGTAAGTCAATGGAACCAGACGTCTTTCCAAGTCATTTTGGGTCATTTCTGTTAGTCCAATCATCATGAAATCTACATGCAATGTAAAGGACCACAGATACTTGCAAATTATGTCAAAAACTGAAAAACGACAAAAACGGAGATACGAGGTTTTGACAGCAGCTATATACACACTCACTGGCCATTTTGTAGTGGAAATAAAATGATTTGTGTCGTACATATCGCGACCCTTGGTTGCTCTCACCGCATCAGCCATTTCACATTAAACCACTCTGAATGACTTTTGAGGCAATTGGTGGAATTCCCTGTTAAGCCACCCCCACTTTCAGTCTGCAATTTAAAACAAAAGTCTTGGAAAAAAGCCTCGTTTGGGAATCAGTACAGTACTGGTACTGAAGAGTTTGAAACGCTGCCCAGCCTTAACAAAGCCATCACTGCTTAAAATAGGATTTCGATATATTATGCAGTTTCTGTACAATGTAGTATGTGCATTTTTTGCAGTTTGGTCAAGAAGCAAAGCTGATACTTCTGCAAAGCGCTCTGCATTTTAATACACCCTTATACCAAAAGTGCAAGTAGCCTATGTGCTCATGTATCACTCATACCTGCGGCAAACACTTTAACCGACACTGGAGGCACATTTAACAGCAGCAGGCTCATATACATAAACTCCCCCTACTGCACTGAAATCTGAAATACAGCCCCCCGATTATCCATTCCAAACCTCAAACTACACATTACACAGCCAAAGTTGCCGAAGAGCATCTACAGTACCTCCAAAATGAACCTTCTTCCGGGATCTTGGAGTTTCATCCATCTGGCACTCCGTTGCCTTGAAGCCCAAAGCCAATCGTGGCAAAATGCTCAATCCCACAAAAAGAAAGAGAGGAGTAAGCACTTCTCTCTCTCTCTTTCTTTCTCTCTCTCTCTCTCTCTCTCTCACTCTCACCCCCTCCGGCCCTGACCCCCTACACTAGCTCCACATAGCCCTAAACTTTTTCCTCCCCTCACTCCCTAAAACAGGTGCAAAGTAAGTGCCTGCATTGTGGAGGGAGAGAGGAGGAGAAGTGTAGCATTGAGAAGCTCTAACGTAAGCTCTGTTCTCACTGCTGGAAGAGCGAGAGAATGTATGTGTGCGTGTGAGAGAGAGAGAGAGAGAGAGAGAGAGAGAGAGAGAGAGAGAGAGAGCGAAAAAAGATGGTACAAAAAGGGAAAAAAAATCTTGCGAAGGCCCACTCCTTAGCAACAGGGTTGTACAGTGTAGAGCACGTTTCCATGGAAATGTATCAATCAGGAATGTGCATGAGTGTTGCTCTGAAAGGTTCAAGAGACATCGGCACAATCCTCATGCTATTCTAAACCCAGCAGCAGCAGCAGCAGCAGCAGCCGTGCACAGCGCTTATCCAAATCAGCTTTCTAACACTGCACCACCTCGCTTTGGCAGACGGAGCGACCTTAATTCGCTGGACTTTTACCTATTAGGGTTTAACTACAAGTGAGGACAGTATAGTAGCCAACACAATGCCAGCACACGGGGCGGATTACTGGCCAGGCCATTGGGGCGAATGCTCAGGGGCCTCTGACTGTGAGGGGCACTTGGGGGGGCCTCAGATCACAAAGCTCAAACTGACTCAAATACCTGGGACAATCCATTGCTGACGCAGACATAAATAAATGGAAAAAATGAAGAAATATTAGCTTTTATTCAGGCATATTTTCTCTTTTCAAGTATGAAATTAATTAAATTCAGTTAATTACTTACAATCAGTTGGGATGCTGTGCACAATGTAAATAAAAATAGAATGCAGCCATATGCAAATCAAGTAAATCATATTTCTAAAGAAAAATACTACAAAGACAACACATTAAATGTTGAAACTGAGAAATTGTTTATTTTTTTACATTTTGCACAGTGTCCCAACTTTTTTGGAAATTGGGCTATATTTATACTATAGTGCTACGATCTGCGTCACCACAAAGCACATTTACAGAAAATCTGGGTCCAAGCCCCAAATGAGTGTCCCTAAAGAGGGACACTGGCAAGAAAAACCCCTTGCGAGGAACCAAGACTCAAAAGTAGGATAGGGTGAGTCTTTTTGGAAGGCGCTCACCTTCACTGTCGTTTTGGTGTTGTCTGACCCTCAGTCATGCCCACTCCGCAAACTGTGAACTAGCCACAACAGGGTGGAATGCATTGCACCAAGCACAGATAATCTCAGGTGGTGTATCTGACATTTATTAGGGTATTTTAGATTTTTTCATTTTAATGATTCATTTACATATTTGCGATGATTTCTGATAAGTTAAGTGATACTTTCTTAACCCCACAAACGGGGAAATTCCACCTCCTCATTTAACCCATCCGTGAAGTGAAACACCACATACACACCAGTGAATACACACACACTAGGGGGCAGTGAGCACACTTGCCCGGAGCGGTGGGCAGCCCTATCCACGGTGCCCGGGGAGCAATTGGGGGTTAGGTGTCTTGCTCAAGGACACCTCAGTCATGGACTGTCGGCACTGGGGATCAAACCAGCAACCTTCTGGTCACAGGGCCAGTTCCCTAACCTCCAGCCCACGACTGCCAATATATATATTGATTTGTGATGCCGTGTATAAAACAACACATTTTACAAACAGAAGTATGTTATGTAAACATGTAGACTATAAGACTGTAGTCCATCTGTTTCTCTGATACTTTGTTAGGCCCCTTCTTCAGTGGTCAGGACCCCCATGGACCCTCACAGTGCAGGTACTGTTTGGGTGGTGGATCATTCTCAGCACTGCAGTAACACTGACGTGGTGGAGGTGGTGCGCTAGTGTGTGTTGTGCTGGTCTGAGTGGATCAGACACAGCAGTGCTGCTGGAGATTTTAAACACCTCAGTGTCACCGCTGGACTGAGAATAGTCCACCAACCAAAAATATCCAGCCAACAGCGTCCTGTGACCACTGATGAAGGACTAGAGGATGACCAACACAAACTGTGCAGCAGCAGATGAGCTGTCGTCTCTGACTTTACATCTACAAGGTAGGAGTGTCTAATAGAGTGGACAGTGAGTGGACACAGTGTTTAAAAACTCCAGCAGCACTGCTGTGTCTGATCCACTCGTACCAGCACAGCACACACTAACACACCACCACCACGTCAGTGTTACTGCAGTGCTGAGAATGATCCACCACCCAAACAGTACCTGCTCTGGGACCCTATGGGATTTCAAATAGTATGTTAGCGGTAAGCCAATGCTGTTGCATATTCTGGTCAGTCCAGATTAGATGTTATCATCTGAAGCTTGTAACAGACATTACCATATACATTATACGTGGCAGTTTTATGGAGACTGCTTCATGGAGCTGCTGATCCATTTTAACAATGAGTGAAACCTGGCTAGACTACGGATCTTATTAATGCAGTGACTTATCTAGAACTTCTAGAAGGCTGTTTTCTCCCTCTCACTGGAATTCAAAACCTGATTGGTTTATTCCACAGTCAGCTCCTCATTATCTTCTTCTTCTTCTTTCGGCTGCTCCCTTTAGGGGTCGCCAAAGCGGATCATCTGCCTTCATCTTCCCCTATCCATTGCCTCCTCTACTTTCACACCAACCATCTCCATGTCCATCTTCACTACATCCATAAACCTTCTCTGAGGTCTACCTCTTCTCCTTCTACCTGGAGTCAGTTCCTCATTATGCTGCCAGTTAATCTAATGGTCTTCAGTTTAGCTCCTAAAGTCCACTTGGCTGTATCTACTTAGGTACCATGGAGAAAACCTTTTAATCGAGCGTTTTAAGATTTGAACCTTCCTGTTTCCAATCAAAAAAACGAAGTAAGAGTGCTATTACAAAACTCTCAAAAAGCTCGATGATTCTGTCGAACAAAAATAAGCTAAAAATTACAGACATGTCTTTTAAGTTAACTAACACTATCAGACCTTCTCTGAGGCGTCATCACTAGTCTAGGCAATATAGTAGGTCCAGTTTATCCTGTATGTTATTATGCATTTGTTCTCTTTGCCTTAGAGTATCGCTGCTGTCAGAAGAATCTTTGTCGGAATCTTTAAAATGGGAACTTTACAGGAGAAGGAAAAACCCTACTCTACTTTTAATGTAAGTCAATGGAAACTGGAATTATTTCCAAGTCATTTTTGCCTGTTACTTTTGGTTCATTCTTCATGGAATCTACATACAATATGAAGGCCAACAGGGACTTTCAAACGATGTCAAAAACTGAAAAACGACATACGTTCAAAAAGACATTGATCAAAATGAACAACTGGCTGCGAGAGCTCCACAAACAGGCTGTTGCTTTTCTTTGTTCAGAAACGATCCTGCACAATGCACCAGATTTCAGTTCACATAAAAGTAAAAAGCCAGGCTCATTTCTCACTCAAACAAATTGAAGACTGCCAGCAACGGTGCTCACAAACTGACTGTTCTCTCCATGGGTGCTCTAAATCTGTGCCATATTCAAATATAACACCATTCACATGTTCTCACTCTGTGGCTTTGATGAAGAAGCCACTTCCACAGCTACAGATCTGGATGCAGATATGATGTGCAGACACGGAGGCCGTGCTCGTTCCCCAAACGCCTGAGCATTTCTCACCTTTCGCACGCGCTGCTCTCCTGCAGCCACAGCATCCACAGGCCAGAGGCCTCGGAAGACCGTGCAGCTAAACATAGCACGCTTTCACCTCACGTCAGCACTAAAAATGGTGCGACTGTGTCAGATTTGTGGTGACGGGGCACATTACGTGCAGCGTGTGATAGAAACCTGTGAAATGACTTAAATGTAACCAGCTAAATTATAAAATGCAGATTTTTCCTAATCTTCTGTGCAGTGTTTTCACTTGTCACAATGCCATTTGTTCGGGATTTGCATCACTGAGGACTTAGAATCTAAGAAACGATTTACTGCACATAAACATAACCAGCGATTTTTGAGAATGCAGAATCTGCTGTGCACACATTATGCTAAGGCGACAGATAACAACATTCAAATGAATGCAAATCACACCAATCAGCTTCTCAAGACGAACCGCCAATGAAAGGAGCCACATGCTGGGCGAGCAACCAAAAGGCATATCCTCTCGAGCACGGCACCGCATGACTGGACAACGGAGATGTTATAGTGGAGAAGCTGAGTCAGCCCGCCCTTCTCTCCGCTCGGCCAGTGAGTCACCGGGGCCAAAAGCCCCTTGGCCAATCGCAGCTGCTGTTTTCCACAACTCCCGATCTGTCCACAGCAAGCTGTCATGAGCGGCACTATTCGGCACTATGGTCTGCTACGAGTACAAACGCACTGTACCCACGCTGATGGACTGTACACAAGGGTCTGTGAAGCACTGCAGGATAAAGCTGGCAATAAAAGAGAGGCTTCAATGTGTTGCTGGAAAACAACAAAGCCACAGCAGACCACCCGCCGTTCTGCTCTTTATTATCTAACGTGGGGCCCATTGGAAAAGAACATAAACATGAATCCGCTCTGTCCACTATTAGACACACCTCCCACTCACTGGCCTTCAGGTTCTACCTTATAGGTGGACAATTACAGACGGCAGCCAATCTGTTCCAACATTCATCCCTCGTCAAATTCTGACCACAAACCAGGACCACCATTTTCAGCGCAGCAGTGCTGCTGCAGTCAGAACTGACCAATGAACAGCAGATGGGCTACAGTCTATAACTGCACACTTATAAGGTCGGTGGACTTGATGGTCACTGAGTGCAGGCCAAGAGTGGCTCTGTGGTCAGAAACTGACCACTGACCAAGGGCTACAGGATGGCTAACACAATATGAGCATCAACAGAACATAAACATGCATCCGCTCTGTCCACCTTATTAGACAAACATCCCATTCACTGGCCTTCAGGTTCGCCTACCTTCTAGGTGGACAATTACAGACTGTAGCCAATCTGTTACAACATTCATTCATCCCTCAAATTCTGATCCCAAACTGAGACCACCGTTTTCAGCACAGCAGTGGTCCTGCAGTCGGAACTGACCCACGAGCAACAGATGGGCTACAGTCTGTAGCTGTACACTTATAAGGTCAGTGGCCAGCCCAAGAGCAGCTCTGTGGTCAGAAACTGAAGGGCTAGAGAATGGCTAACACAAAATAGGCGTCAACAGATGGGCTACCGTCTGTACACCAGCAAGGTGGAGCGATAAGAGAGGGGTTTCTAATAAAGAGGCCAGTGAGCTACATTCTAATCAATGAAACCGGAAACTACTTTGCTTTACAAGCAATTAATTAATTAAGCTGATCTCAATCTTATTTTGATGCAAACAATTTGTTTCCAAGTTCCAAGGCCTCTGAATCCAAACTGGACTCTGTTTTGTTCTTCTCAGTGGTCATCGCACTAACTGGCCATCCATCGCACCTGGTTACAGCATAACGTTACGTACTGTTGGAACCAAAAAATGAAAACTAGAGTGTTTTGTGCTTGGAACAAGTGCAGAACCAGGAAGATACGGTCCCACTTTATATTAAGTGTCTAAGTGTGTAGTTACACATCAATAACATCTGTAACAACAATGTAACTATCGATTATTTAATCAGTGTTACAGATGGATTACAGAAGTACAGCCTGTGTAATTGCACATGTGTAATAACTTCAGTTTTGCCTCTTGTAATTACACAAGTGTTTTTTTTTTATGTTTTTTTTTTTACATATTACGTTTGTTTTACATTATCCCTGTTGAACAACTGTGTTGTAACAAGGTATACTGATCACATCACATTAACTGCCATTCTATAATAAACACTGTAATTGCACTGCACCTATATATCAAGTGAAGTTGATACACATGTGTAATTACATAAGGCGTACTTCTTCACATGTTCACATGTAACTACACGGTTATTAAAGACACTTAATATGAAGTGGGACCGAAGAAACTCATCCGTAACCGTTCCACAACAGAAAGGTTCATCTGGGACCTCTGTTGGGATTCAGCAGTGTGAGTGCTCTGCGTAGCCCACCAGCTTATCAGACGTTTCTCAGCAGATGTCAATAAAACTAAATCAAGAAACCACTGAAACACTGGTTCTTGATACAAAATCCCGAGAACACCTGGGCATGATGTTAGGTTCTAAGTGCTGTTCTATCCCACATGTAACGATCACTGAAGCAGCTTTTCTCACGTGTGAAATATCAGCATCTTCTGTCCCAGAGTGACCCAAAAACCTTGTTCATGTTCGGGCATCCTAAGAAAACAACCCGTCCTTCACAGCTTATATAAAACACAACAGCACCAATTTAAAAAGAGCTACACTGGCTGCCTGTATCACTCAGCATTGATTTTAAGTTCTGCTCCTAGTTTTTAAGGCTTTAAATGACCGTTAAGCACAGCTTACATCACAGAGTGTCTGTCTGTTCATGTTCCAGCACGAGATCTTAGACCTGCAGATACTGACCTTCTGAACACCTTCTATAAAATACAGAAACCACGGAGAGCCTCGTTCAGTTCCTCTGCTTCTAAACTGTGGAGCTCAATTCACCTTTTATTAGACGGTCAAGCTCAGTGCTCACTTTTAAGAAACATTTGAAAACGTATCTCTTTAATTTAGCCTTCAATAAAAATGTTTTGTATTTATCTTTTAATTTGGTCAATGTAATTGACTTTAATTTAGAACTCATAACTTATTGATTATTGTTCTATTGCTGTTCAACTTTATCATCTGTCTGTAAAGCACGTGGACCTGCCAACGGTGTGGAAGTTGCCCTATAAATACAGTTTTTATTATTAACATTATTATTATTATTATTATTATTATTATTATCATCATCAGCTTATTAGCTTATTACTATGTTTTTGGATCAACATTATATCTTGAATGACATCAACCGATTATTTGGTAGGGTTTAGGTTTAGATACACATCAATTCAGTATCCACAATTTGAGCTTTTACATATCGTCGCTGTCCAATGAAAAACAAGTATCTCCAAAGTAGTAACTTTACAGGAGAGGGCAAAAACACTGTTACCGTTCAATGTAAGTCAATGTAAAGAGATTTTGTCCCAAGTGATTTTAGAGCATTTCTATTGGTCCGTGCAGCATGAAATTTTTACAGGATGTAAAGAACAGCTGGTTTGTTGAAAAGATGGAGAAAACAGAAAATCAACAAAAATGCAGATGCATGGTTTCTATTGGACAGTGATGATATATTCTCACGTGACTGTGTTTGTATCATGTTATGATGTGGGAAGCCATCCAGTCAACTAGCGTATCTGTGCATTTTCAAACGGGGGATTTTCCCACTGTATTGACAGCGTGTAACACTGGATTTGGTTTCATAGCTGTATGTTTGATCGATTCGCAGTTAAACTCAACAGCCTGTGTGTATGGAAGTACTTATCAATACAAACTGTCAGCTCTAAAAGCTTCCTAGTCCTCCTGTTTTATCCCATTACATAATAAGTTTGAACAGAATGGAATGAACCAGTTTTCAGTTTAGGAATGTTATGTTGGGGTTGGAATAATGGAAATGCATTGTTTTTATCTCGGAAACACTGCCAGGGGATCTCACACTACATGATGCTAAGCAAAGTCTTGCTTTCGTTTTCTCCAATTTACATCACTGTAAAGCATTTTGGCCCCCCTTTATACTAAACATCTCTAATAACTGTGTAGTTACATGTGAACAACAATGTAACTACTAATGACTTAGTCACTTATAGATGGACTATATAAGTACACCTGATGTAATTTTGCATGTGTATCAGCTTCCGTGTTGCCACATGTAATTACACAAGTGGACCTTAATAGTCAGAACAGCTCATTATCTCTAATGTAATAACACGTGTAATAACATAAATGTAATTACATGTGTAATCAGACTGGAAAAGGAGTTTTCAGATTTTTTTTTTCCCCCCATAGTAAAAGGAATTATGGAATAACTTACATTAACACATTTATAACATTGTATCTGTCAGCTTTCATAACATGTAGCTAACATGTATGTTGCTGGTGCTGTGACACTGTAACCAGTTTCAGCTTTAAAAAGTCTGGAATGGGACAGTAAAGCAAACGTCCCCTTATCTTATAATACACCTTTTATTGCATTAAATGAGTTGCATTTCCCCCAAAGCAATGCCTACTTTATTACTCTATTACTAAGCAGTAATAACACAGCAATTACACATGAACGGAACGGAAAGGTCCTGTGTGGGAGATACACTTGTGTAATTACACAGGCTGTACTTCTGTAATCCATCTGTAACGCTGACTAAATCATCAGTAGTTACAGTGTTATTGCATATGTTATTCATGTGTTATTCATGTGTAACTACACAGTTATTAGAGGCACAATATAAAGTGGGACCGGCATTTTTTACCAGCTTATCCAAACAAAGTTAGGCAAACTACAGCTTGTACAGAAAACAGCAGCAAGACTTCTTACTACACAGAAGAACGAACACATCACTCAACTACCGGCAGCATGTCACTGCCGTTAACATCTGGCGCCTCAAGCCTCCATCTCAGCACCTTTAGTCAGGGAACATAACTGAACCCTAATCCACTGAAACGGTATTTTCTAAGCTGTACTGACTCCACACACCCAGTCTCGCCTATGTATTTTATATATGTATTCATATTTATTTTACTGTTACAAATGCATTGTTTTTGTAATATATTATTATTTTAAATTCATAATGTATTATGTTTCTTTTTTTTCGTGGATTTTATTCGCATGCCTCATTTGAGCTGCACTTTAATGCATGAAAGGCGTTACATAAGTTCACTATTACTACTATTATTATTATTATTATTATTATTATTATTATTAGTAGTAGTAGTAGTAGTAGTAGTAGTAGTAGTAGTAGTAAGTTTAGACTGGCTCTGCTCAGAGTGAATGGAATGATTTTAATTTATGTTTCTGAGCCTTGATTGTCAACAGAGCACCTTTTCTCCATCTTCTGTATAAAAGTCAGTTCCAGGAACACATACTTAATGAGTATGACAGGCTGTGTAGCTGCACTCAGTAGAGGCAGATGGCCTTCTGTAGCTTCGGGTCTGAATGGCGAATGTTTTAAATGGATTTCTCGCTGGCAGCAACGTCCACACCAGACTGGGGCCCAGTTTCAACTCCAGTGACCTTTGGTCCCTCCAGCCTTGAGTGCATGAAACACACACACTCGCGCAAGCAGCTTGTAAATGCACAGTGTCCGCAGTGATGTGGAAGGCATTCATTTGGCCCAAAATAACAACTCTCTATGGAACGTTGCCCCTGGCCCCTCATGCCAATTTACACAGAAAATGCAGACTTCACACACCATACCCACACACAGCCAACGCTCCTGCTCACAACACAGAGGACAGAGGACAGAGGACGTCCCCATTCAGCGCATAATCCAGCAATCTGACATCTTATATTCTGCTTCTGATGATGATGACGACCCACCTAAAAGGGAATCCACCATCAAAATTTCTGCATAGTTGAGTGGTTGAAATGTGAACAAATTAATTGAGAGTGGTTTCGTGTAAATGGCTCATTTATAGAGAGTGGTGGACAGTAACTGAGTAACTGAGTAACTGAGTAAATGTAATTAGTTTCTGTACTTTAGTATTTTTGGTGTATCTGTACTGAAGTTTCTCCATTACTGGGCGACTTTTTCCTTTCACTCCACTACATTTCAGAGTCTAATATCCGACTTTTTCCTCCTACATTTTGAGAAATCTGTCGTTCCTTTTGGTTTCTGTGTGTATAAAAACGTAACATGTCAAAACGAAAGAAGCGCAAAGCCAGAGCACCAATCAGGGCCCAGCGGTCACTTTGTTTAGAGCTGGTTTTGACCCGTTGGTCATACCGACCCAGTGCAGCACGCGGTTCAACGTCAGCGCAGCAGCGTAAAACTTTGGGAGAGTCTGTTCAACATAAATGATGAACTAACCTAACTTTGTGTAAATAGAGCTCAATATAGAAATATGTCCACATATGCAGTCGAGACTGACGCGGCTTTTTTCTGAATTTCTACAAACACCATTTCATTTTATAGTAAATGAGTTTGGGCTGGTTTATGTTTATGAACAGACGCCTACAGATCAACATAGTAAAGGAGCTCATCTGTGATCCTGAGTTTAAAGCCAGTTTTTATTCAACTTAAACTTGGAACTAAGTTGTAAATAAATCTGAAACTGAAACTTTGCTTGTGTGTAAAAAGTGATTTCAGAGCCACTCGGTTCTCCCTGATGGAAACTGTTTACCTTCAGTGTTTTGTGCTTCTGATCATTTTAATAGACGTCAGTGTCAGCACTGCTGTGTCTGATCCACTCATACCAGCACAACACACACTAACACACCACCACCACGTCAGCATTAATGCAGTGCTGAGAATGATCCACCACCCAAATAGTACCTGCTCTGTGAGGGTCCATGGGGGTCCTGACCACTGAAGAACAGGGTAACAGAGTATCAGAGAAACAGATGGACTACAGTCTGTAACTCTAGAACTACAGAGTGCAGCTATACAGTAAGTGGAGCTGATAAGATGGACAGTGAGTGTAGAAACAAGGAGGTGGTCAGAATGTTATTCCTGGTTGGTGTATAACACAAATAGGTTTGCTAGTGGTTTTGGAAAATACATTAAATGGCTTTAATTATGCTGCAGATGTTGTAACCCCTGTTTCCCATCACAGTTTCTCTACAATGAAACATTTCACATCAAACCGGTCTGAATGGCATTATTTACGCAGAAACAACATACAATGCATAATATGCGGGTTCCTAAGATGCTCGCGCACGTCGCACGGCCGGTGAAGTTGGGCGTGTTGTGCGAGAGGTGTTAGTCTACACATTGTGTCCCACTTTGTGCTGAACTTGAACTGAATGAACAGCCTGCCGTGGCCTAAAGGCTCCTCACATATTGTGTGGGTTATCCAAGAAGCACTAGAGGAGAAGGGGGAGAGGGGAATGGAGAAATGGAGAAGGAGCGAGAGATCTGGTGGCATTAAAGCTGATCTGTACAGCTGGTCTGTTTGTGTATAATGTAATGCGAGATCTCTAGCATATTCAGAAACACCATATATCACGTACAGACGTGCTTGTGTCTGTGTGAAGGTTATTTCTGCTATTTTTAGGGTCCCACTTATTACATGTCTCTAATAACTGTGTAGTTACATGTGAACAACCTATACCTACTAACGATTCAGTCACTGTAACAGCTGGATTACAGAAGTACAGCCTATGTACTTACACATGTGTATCAGCTTCAGTTTCACATCATGTAATTACACAAGTGTATCTTAATAGTGGACACAGCCTATTCTTTCTCATGTAATTACAAAAGGGTGATTTCCCAGCTTTCCTAACACTTAACTTGCACTTATGTTGCTAGTGCTATGATATTATAACCAGTTTCAACCGGTCTGTAATGTGACAGCACATCGGACGTCCCCTTATCTTAATGTGTAACCTTTATAACATTAATTAAATGTTGTATTAAACCCCAAACAATATCTATATTACTACTATATTATTACACAGTACCTACATACTAACTACACACTTATTGTAAAGTGTAACGTTTACAACACACTACAGGAAAGTCCTTGTGTAGTTGTTATAAAGGTACAGGATGGGATTAATGAATGTGACATGATTAGGTCGCCTTGTTACAACACAGTTACAACAAAAGACTTCTGATCTGTAGTGTATCAAAAATATTAAATAGTCAAATAGTGCAACAATTCAAGAAGAAAGTTTCTCAGCATAAAATAGCGAAGAACATCTGCTTTACATCGTCTACAGGACATAATGATGTTTAAAGATTCAGAGAATCTGAAGAAATCTCTGTATGCAAGGGACAAGGCCAAAAATCAGTATTTGCTAGTCGTGATCTTTGGGCCCTCAGGCAGCACTGCATTACAAACAGACCTGATTCTGTAGTGGAAATCACTGCATGGGCTCAGAAACACTTCTGAAAACCACTGTCTGTTAAAACAGTTCATCACTGCATCCACAAATGCAAATTAAAACTTATAGCCACATATAAACAGGATCTAGAAATGCTGCCACCTTCTCTGGGCCTGAGCTCATTTAAAATGGACTGAGGTGAAGTGGAAAAGTGTCCAGTGGTCCAATGAATCAAAATTTGAAATTCTTCTCAGAAACCATGGACACTGTGTCCTCTAGGCTAAAGACCACTCAGCTTGTATTTAGTTTAGAACTGGAGCTCCTAGGCTATCAGCGCTAACAAATACTGGAAGTCAATATTCACCCAAACAGCTTGTGTAATTTCACATCCAAAGTTTCTCTGAAACTCACTTAGTTACATCCAGATCTTATTTTAAGTCACACAGACATGTCAGTGTGGTTTAGGTTTAGGTCCACCTTTAATGGTGCATCAGTTACACTACAGCACATTAGTTCCACCTTAAATGATGCAGCAGTTACACTACAGCGCATTAGGTCCACCTTTAGAGGTGCAGCAGTTACACTACAGCGCATTAGGTCCACCTTTAGAGGTGTAGCAGTTACACTACAGCGCATTAGGTCCACCTTTAATGGTGCATCAGTTACACTACAGCACATTAGTTCCACCTTAAATGATGCAGCAGTTACACTACAGCGCATTAGGTCCACCTTTAATGGTGCAGCAGTTACATTGCTTAGATTCAGTTCTTGAGTTGTCATCCATAAAAATGTAATTGGTACAGCTGTAGGTTTTAATATATTGTACCTTCCTTGTAATGGTCAGATGAAAAATGACCACATATACAGATATTTTGCACTGCAACTTTACTGACTGTCTCTGTTGCTAGTTTGTGGTTTATTGCAAAAAGCCAGTTTTATTATTTAAAGCATTATTAGAAATCACTGGTAATGTTCCAGACTACCTTTACATTTACTTCCTCTGTTTATGCAAAACGATACACTAATAATGTCGGTTTATTGTTATTTGATGTGCGCCTTCCAATTTTCTTAAGCCTTAAATATTGGAAATTGGGACATAATGCAGACGATAATGTCATTTCATCATCATTATGTCTTATGTAACTCACCAATGCAACTTGTAGCAAATATACGAAGATGTTGGCATATATTAGTGAAGTGGTTTGGGTGACTATTGACTTCCAGTGTTTGTTAGCCCTGTTAGGCTATCAGCTCCAGCTCGCTGTGTTTGTGTGTGTTCACTTACAGGGTCGGTCTTCGTTGGCTTTGTTGGGGATCTCCTCCACACATTCCGCAGGGAACCACCCGACGTTCCCTCGAGCACTGCCCTCCCAGAATCCTCCTTCACCGATACTGAGCACTGCACAGAAATACCACAGTCAAACACATTCATCTCATTTACCTGAAGGACTTCTCCCAGAGAGCTTGTGCTGAGGAGAATGACCACTTTGTAATGTCTTCTGGGTCCAAAATGAGTTACGAAGGAGCATTTGAGCAAAATCATGGTTTATAAATGCTTAAACATTTTTTATGTAAAAGAATAAAATCATATCCTGAACCCAAAACAGCATAAAACATTTTAACACTGCTGATATATGTTTGAGAACTTTTAAACTCGAGCTATAAGCTTAAAACGCCGCCTCATGTTCGTTCATGACGTTTACAACAGGCAATAAGCTCCACTAGCCAGCCAATCAGCACTCAGTAGCAGTAATGTAGGCGTCCTACTGCCCAAAATCCGAATGCTATAGAAAAAAAAAACAGTGGTTGGTTAGTGTAGTGGTTAACACCTCTGCCTTCTGCGCTATAGACTGGGGTTCAACCCCCATCTGGGCCAACACCCTACACTATACCAATAAGAGTCCTTGGGCAAGACTCCTAACACCACCTTCGCCTACTAAATGATCAAATTGTAAGTCGCTCTGGATAAGAGCGTCAGCCAAATGCCGTAAGTGTAAAAAAAGGAAACATATTGGTGAGATTTCTTTGCTTTTTTTAGTGAAATAAATCTTTCCACTTTCTAAAAGTAAAGGAAAGCTCTGGGCGAGCAATTAGAAAGTATTTTAACTTTTCATTTTTAGCCGTTGAGCTCCATTCACTCCCATTCATTCAGGACTCGCTCGCAGGCACCCTCTGGAGTTTTGTGGTCCTATTTTTGCTATAACGGTTGAAATAAGAAGCGGCCAGCCTCGTCACAAACTGGCTCTGCTTCTCCACTCATGTTAAAGCGATTCTTCGTCAAAAATGTTTTATGTCACATTGTTAAGTCACCTAGAGTACACATTCTTACTCGCTTGCTTACAGACTGTCTGCAGTCACATCACTCTTCATCACGTCAATGTGAGTGCTTGTCATGTACTGTCTATAACATGGAATGAAAATGTCTATAAAAAGGATTTGTATTGGTACATTTTTGGATAAATTAGATTTTTTTGTTCCAAATTGTAAATATGCTTTGCTTTGTTTTGCCTTAACCTAAACTTTACTTGAGGTTTTAATTATGCTGATGGCTAAATTGCCTGCGCTGAACAATTACTTTAAACAATCACGGGATTTTATATTACCAAAACAATTGTGACGCCAAGTTTTCCACCAAATTTCCACACCAAAAAGACCAAAGAAAGTCAGCGCACAATATTCTCTGTTAGTTGAGGCTGGGCTCAGTACACAAGAACCACCTGGTTATGACATAAACAGTGTCTTAGGTCTCGACAAGTTTCTCATCATTTGAAAGCCTTAATACTCTTCCTGTAGTTGCAAACAATGGGTTATAATTCTGTAAATATCAATTCTATATCCAATAGTAGTAACCATCAAGAATTAGCATGCAAGTTATAATTTACATTAATCACTAATTGTGGCTTTGGGGATTATTGCCCTTTAAAAGCCTTTTCATATCAACAATCACTTCTAGTCAGTGTTCTTGGAGTAACTGTCATATCAATCACTTATTTAATATAAAAGAACATGTGCTTTGGGAAAAGTGACACTCAAATCAATGTTGCTTGTAATCACTGGTTGTCAATCCTGGTCCTGAGAGACCTCTGCATTGTTGACAGATTTCGCAGAGCTCGCACGCCTGAGTCAACTCATCAGTTTGTTATAAATCCTTTTATGAGTTAAATCAGTCGTATTAGAGCACAGCAAACACAAAACTCCACACAGACAGAATTCTGAGTGTGAGCCACTGACGTCTACAACTGCCTGATTCGGGTTTTTAGTTTCCAGTCACAGAAGAATATTTTTCAGATATTTCTGATGATGTTAGATATGATTGTCTGCTTGCATACAGAAAGCCAGGGCTCAGAAAATGATTAAAAGCTACAGAGAAAATGAGACGCCTGTCACGATTGGCCCCTCCCAGTCTTCCATGTGTCTTCATTTGGATTCCTTCCCAGTCGGGCCCCTTGTTTTCTGACTCCGCCCCTGATTGTTACCACCTGTGTTTTCCACCTGTGTCCCTTGTTAGCCCTCTTAGTATTTAACCCCTGTGTTTTCCTTTGTCTAGTGCTGGTCTTTATATCATTATATCTGTCCTGACCCTGATTATGGATTTGCCCTCAATAAATCTCGATCTTCTCAGCACATGCGTCCGCCTCCTCATCGCTCCCCGTTACACTCCTAACAACCACCTGGAAGACCTGCTGGACACCAAACCTGCCCCCATCAGATAAACAGCACTTAAAGCTTTCATTTCTGAGAGAGAGGAGAAGATCAAGCTGCTTCAGATCTTAAAACATCCACAGGTGTTTCTGTTCATCCTTCCACTGTGAGAAGACCACTCAGCGCTGTGCGTCTGAAAGGACGTGGAGCTGATCAAGAAGAGCCTCACTGAGAAAAGGAGACGGACACATCAAACAAAGAAGCTGGACAATGGACTGACCACCCCAGAGTCCAGACCTCAGCACCACTGAACGGGTTTGATTACTTGAGAAAATCATCAACCAGCTTCTCAGACAGAGCTTTGGAGGCATGTCTGCAGGTTCTTTGAGGAGCTGAAAGTGAGGCTCCTGAAAAGAATGGAAGCTGGAATGAAGGTAAAGAGTGACCCGTTGAATACTGAAACACTGACGTTATATTTACTTGGTTCTTCTAGTTGAGTTTTAATTGGAAATTTAATAAATGGGTGGACTGATTTTTGCACAGTACTCTAATTGTTATAGAACCCATACATTAGGCGGAGGGCCTCTAAACTCAGAAAAGGTTGTTTACACTCCCATATCTCCAACAACGGCTCTTTAAACAACCAACCAATGAAATACAGAATATGTGAACGTGCTCATGGCTGTGACATCACAACCATGGTAATTTGCCATATAGAGACTGTATGGACTGGGGAGTGAATGATGTGTTGGAGTTAAAAAAGGTTTCAGAGCACATGCTGTACCTTTGACCCTGTCATTCTTATAGAGGGCAATTTCGCCCTCTGCTTGCGGCTGGTAGGACTTCACCACCACGTAGTGCCTGCCAGGGACGGCACTGTACAGCTTGCGCTTGGACCCTGGAGTGTCCGCACCGGAGAAGCCATCCCGACTGGGACGTGGACTGTGGGGGGAAAAAAAAGAAACATTATTATTACAATTACAACCCATGCTTGACTCATTAACAACAACTATACATACACAAAACAAGTGTTCCCCTTCCTCTATGAAAATGACAAAATTAAGACCTTTGAGAGAATGAAAGTTAAACAGATAATTAAAGATATTTAACTTTAGGATGGCTGCTCTCTTTCAGAAAACAATCACAGATCAGGCCTAACATCATGACCACCTCCTTGTTTCTACACTCTGTCCACTTTATCAGCTCCACTTACTGTATAGCTGCACTCTGTAGTTCTACAGTTACAGACTGTAGTCCATCTGTTTCGCTGATACTCTGTTACCCTGTTCTTCAGCGGTCAGGACCCCCATGGACCCTCACAGAGCAGGTACTATTTGGGTGGTGGGTCATTCTCAGCACTGCAGTGACCCTGATGTGGTGGTGGTGTGTGTTGCGCCGGTTGCGTCCACTCACTGTCCACTCTATTAGACACTCCTACCTTGTAGGTGTAAAGTCAGAGACGACAGCTCATCTGCTGCTGCGCAGTTTGTGTTGGTCATCCTCTAGTCCTTCATCAGTGCTCACAGGACGCTGCTGGCTGGGTATTTTTGGCTGGTGGACTATTCTCAGTCCAGCAGCGACACTGAGGTGTTTAAAAACTCCAGCAGCACTGCTGTGTCTGATCCACTCAGACCAGCGCAACACACACTAACACACCCACCACCACATCAGTGTCACTACAGTGCTGAGAATGACCCACCACCTAAACAGTACCTGCTCTGTGAGGGTCCTTGGGGCTCCTGACCACTGAAGAACAGGGTAACAGAGTACCAGAGAAACAGATGGACTACAGTCTGTAACTGTAGAACTACAGAGTGCAGCTATACAGTAAGTGGAGCTGATAAAGTGGACAGTGAGCGTAGAAACAAGGAGGTGGTCACAATGTTAGGCCTGATCGGTGTAGACCGAGGTTGAAAAGATCAGAGAGAATAAGGCTGGATTCGCTGTAAAACAGCTCCCTCTGCTGGACTTAAAAAAATGACAATTTCCAGTCTTCTTATCTTCAGCCCCCAGTTATTTACTCCCTGGTGTACGTCTGATTCCAAAACGGCCTCAGCTCAATCAATTTTGGCCCACAACAAATAATTCGCTTGTGTACTGACAAAATAAAAGTCACCTCTTGAGAGCAACAGTGACTCATTCCAAGGCAGCTCGGGACACGCCATGCTCTGACCACCACTCCAGTCTTTTATGAAAACAAACCCTTGCTGTACAGGAATGCTTTAAAAGGTGTTTAAAACGACTGCCAAAAGCCAGTAATAAGGACAGGAGGGACATGACCTGAATATGAAGACCGTCTGAATCTTAAACAGCGCCTGGACTAGCACAGCACAGCCTCGGAACCATAATGCCCTCTCTACCCTTTCCTGAGGACTCTAGGCTAAAGAGCCACAGATCAAAATGAAAGTCAACCTGAAATTGAAACAGAAAAACAAAAAACGTTTGATCCCATCAGGAAGCCTGTTTTTGTCAGTAAAACATTTGTAGGTTAGAAGAATACAGGCCTGTGCAAAAGTTTGGGCGCCCTTGTCCCACGACGTTTTGTTGACTTTCTAAGTGAAAATGAGCCACACATCCTCTGCAGAGACACGTTGCTGCACATTTTAATGCACAATTACTGTTAATTTGCTGCATTTAAAACATTGAAAAAGAAAAAAAACATGTGCGAAAGTTATGGCACACGTTTTATGTTTAGTTTTTTGCCAGTATGTTCACCTCAGCAGCAAATAAATACAAACTGTGGTCCAAAACGAACAGAAAATGCCACATTTGCTGGTGCTTTCTGTAGAGAATGTGTTACAAAATCAACACTTATTTAAAGACTCCGGGCTATTAATGCACATCGTCACAGTCCGGGAAAAAGAATAAATAAATACATGCATCTCCTAAATGGAAACTTTACAGGCCGGAGGCAAAAACGCTCTCATCTTTTAATGAACATTGATGTAAAAAGCTTTTATTCCAATTCAATTCAATTTTGGAGCATTCCTGCTGGTTCACTTCCACTCAATGCAAAATTACGCAGACATTTTAGCCCAAAACTCTTCAGAACTCCGTCAAGAGCCAGTATTTGTTTCCTTGGTGGGTACAGTGGGTCTAACACAGTCCAAGTGCCTTAACACATTTCAGATACTTTATCAGTAATTCATCTCAAACGTGAAACCAATAAGGGCTAATCAGGTCGATTACGCAAATGGCCTCATTTCCACCTACAACGTGCCCCGGCCCCTTCCGGAAAAAGGCCACACCCCTTGCTGAGGGCCACTCCAGCCTATAAGAGCGGGTGAAATTGGGACGAAGCACCTACACTTGCCCTCTATGTGACTTCTGCTTTAATAAGCCTCTGTTGGGAGGCAGTCCAATGTCAAAGCCAAAGGCAGCGGGACAACGAACTGCACGAGCCAGCATGCCCAGATTAGCCTCATTACGCAACAACACCTGATCATTCCCCATCAAATGAGCATGAGACGGTGGCGGGGCTGCATGTTTGAGGTTCTGAGCTTCCAGTCGACTTCACCACTACATATATCCTGACGGTGACGAACGCTATGACTCAAAGACAGGCTTTAATTTTGAGTTTTCAAAGTCGGTTATGAATATGCTGCTATCAGCCTGTGGCACTGTTTTACCACAGTTACCAGAAGGTTGTGGCCTGAAATGGGTCTTTAATCCAGAGGTACAAGCAGAATGTTTTAAGACAAGCTTTTCAGATTTTCCACTGTTTAAGCATCATCAACATTACACATAATGTAGAAGAGACATGACGACGCGGTGGTGGTTTTGGGTAGTAAATAAAACTTCTACATAAACTTGTTCACAGTGGGGGTGATAGGAACCAGACGTCTAAAGGGTTTAATGCCTCTAAAAGCTCCCTCAAAGAGAGTTATTACAGCCAGTAGCTCCGAGTGATGTCTGAGACACTGATTTCGAGAAAGTTTTGGCCTCAAACATATATTATATACACACTCATGGCAGAGAGGTACATGCAGGCAAAATACTACTAAGCAAACATATTTGTCAGACCATTATTTTACCGTCAACATCATTACATATTAAAACTCAGGAGACGTGTAGGTTCACCGATGGTTTTGGATAGTAAATAAAGTGGCTATATTTGTGCTGTCGGCATTGCGACCCCTGGTTCCCATCACCACCACTGCAAAGAAATCAATAAGTGGCTCTACAATTAAGCATTTCACAACAAACCACTCTGCATGACTTTGTTTACATCTCAAAGACCCAATTATACATACATTTCTTAAATTTGCTTTACCACTAAAATGGTTAGAGGTACATGCAGGCAAATTACCACTGAACGTGAACATATCGCTGCTGTTGGAGAAAAACCTCGTATCTCCAAAATGGCAACTTTACAGGACAATGAAAAAACCTACTTTACTTTTAATGTAAGTCAATGGAACCAGAATTTTTCCCAAGTAATTTTGGGCCATTTCTTTTAGTCCATTCATCATGAAATTTATGTACAATGGAAAGGCCAACAGGTATTTCCAAATTATGTCAAAACCTGAAAAACGTCACAAATGCAGATATGAGGTTTTCTTCCAACAGCAGCGATATTTTTCATCCATCCATCCATCCATCCATCCATCCATCCATCCATCCATCCATCCATCCATCCATCCATCCATCCATCCATCCAGGTGCTTCTGGATAGCAAATAAAATGTCTATATCTGTGTTGTAGACACGGCAACCCCTGGTTCCTATCACCACCACTGTGAAGACATCTGAGTCCGTTTCTCTACAAATGAGCCATTTCACATCAAACCACTCAGACTGACTTTGTTTACATCTCAAAGAGTGAATTATACATGTTTTTAAAAATTGATGGAGTTCTGCTTTACCACTGACATTTTAATGAAGACATTTTAATGCAGAAAGAACAACCCGACAACCCAACAAGCCAACAGAACTACAGGCTTTTCTCATTTTTCCTTGTTTTCCGTGGTCTCACGTCACCATATGAACCATGCAGTGCTCACAACCTGCTGTGCTACATAAGCATTCTCCTCAAGAGACTACGGCCTAACCTAACCCAATTCTCACAAAAAAGAGGGACTTCATTCCTGTTCCATTTAAATTTTAAGACAATAAACAGCCTGCTGTGTGATACACTCTGCCCTGGTGGAGGAGGGCTGGATGTTAAGGAGCTACAATGCAAAACTGGCATGCTAGATTTGGGGATCCCTAACAGAGCCTTTAAAAATATTGATATCCAGCTCCATTTGCACAAATCATTTAAAAACAAACATAAAAATGAACGTCCTCATCAATAAAAAGTGCGTCAGTGCCTGTAAAGATGGTCGTGGCTCAATGTCTGGCAATAGTGCTATAAAGCTAATGGAGTCGGGGACATGACACCACTCAAACGAGCCCGGCCCAAGGCTCTTTAAACATTCAAGCCCTAAGAATTATGCAAATGAACAATTATGAAAATGAGTAAAAAGCAGGATTACAAATTATAGGAATTAACGGAAAAATCCACACTCATCATTTTTATTCATCTGCAGTTGAGGGCCATCAGTCACGTTTTAAAGAGCCACAGATCTCAAATGACTACAGCCAGCAATTAAACAGCGTCTCTGCGTTGAAGAACTGATATAAAGTCAACTTGAAATTGAAAATAGTTTAAAAAATCTCATCACGACGTCTGTTTTCATGTCAGTATAACAAAACATTAACATTACATTAAAACAATGAAAGTGAAAGGTAACGAGATTTTTTTGTTTTTGAGAAAGGTCTGAGTGCGAATAGACGAGTGCGGGTTAGACGAATACAGTCGCATGCAAACTGTGGTGCCCTTGTCAAACGACGTGCTCTGTTGGTTTTCTAAGTGAAAATGAGTTACACATCCTCTACAGAAACACTGCTGCACGTTTTAATGCACAATGACTGTAAATTTGCTGAATTTAAGACACAGAAAAAGAAAAAAAAACATAAAATGTGGTCTGTGCAAAAGTTATGGCACATGTTAATCTCGGCAGGAAATAAATACAAACTGTGCAGCAAAATTAACAAAACCTCATTATCTTCTTCTTCTTCTTTCGGCTGCTCCCTTTAGGGGTCGCCACAGCGGATCATCTTGCTCTATCCACTGCCTCCTCTACTTTCACACCAACCATCTCCATGTCCACCTTCACTACATCCATAAACCTTCTCTGAGGTCTACCTCTTCTCCTTCTGCCCGGCAGCTCCATCTCCAACATTCTTTGCCCAATATATCCACTATTCCTCCTCAACACATGTCCAAACCATCTCAACCTGGCCTCTCTGGCTTTATCTCCAAACTGCTCCACCTTCACCGTCCCTCTGATCTGCTCATTTCTAATCTTGTCCATCCTGGTCACTCCCAACAAAAATCTCAGCATCTTCATCTCCGCCACCTCCAGCTCAGCCTCCTGTCTTTTAGACAGACCCACAGTCTCCAAACCAGACATCATAGCAGGACGCACTGCTGTCTTGTCATATAAAAAAATATATAAAATATACACACACACACACACACACACACACACACACACACATATATATATATATGTACCCTTTTGCTGCTATACAGAACCCTTTTCCAAAATTAGAATTATCTTCTATCCATCAAAATGAAGAACTATTTCTAGAAGCAAAGCACTCTTTAAAACTGCAAAGGCTTCAAGGCTCTAGATAGAACGACTTTCTTTCTTTACTAAAGAACATTTGAAGAACCATTATTGTTGAGTACAGGCTTTAGATGGTAACTGTAAATACTGAACTTCTTTGAGAAGGGCTTTGGAAAGAGTCACACCAACACAGACACACACAGGACAATCACGACCGACTGTTTACTCGTTTATCTGTGTTTATTAACAGATTTTTAAACAAACAAATGGCCACTGCACAGATGGATTGCTTCATATTTCTTTTCTTACATGCCTGAAGCTTCTGCACAGCATGCTGATACTTTGCTTTTCATTCTGATGAACGATATATTAAATACTGGGGCTATATTCTCCTGAAGATGCTCATAGGGGCAGAAATAAGTTATGAAAATGATTTGAGAGTGCAGACCATTACCTCTCCCCACCCTTGTTGAAAAAACAAGATGAAAAATGCAATAAAACAGTTTAAAATAAAAAAGACTGCAAACTACACGTCCGCCATGTGATATCAGCCGTATTTTCACAACTAGAAAATGTCCAGACAGTGACGACAACAGCCTCTGACAAACGTCTCCGCAGTTCATCGCACAGCCTCCAAGGGCTTCAGCTATACAGCAGCCCTGCTATGAGTGATAGCGGCACTTATTTCCAGTAAGTCAGATGGGACTTTAATACCCCTGTAGCAAACCGAACTGCCAATGCACTTACAACAGCTGTCAAACCAGCCAGAGAGATTTTCTCCTCTGGCTCCAACCAATGATAATTACATAAGCGCTGCTCCGTGGCTTATTTTTGGGAGGGAAAAAAAAAAGTCAATGTGGGCTGAGGTATTTATGCAAAACAGGCTGTATAGAAGCAGGTCCACTAAGTATTAGATATCGGTTAAGGCGGCACATGAATAGTCTCACCCACAGGTTTATTTATAACCTGCCGTTGCAAAGCAAATAAATATCCCAAAGATTCGAGCTCAGCAATCAGAAATGGAAAAGCCACGCCATTCAGAAAACATTTACTGAATGCCAATGTAATTATATCTACCGGATTGAAAAATTTGGTGGAGGCATTTTTGTAGGAATCTAATCCATAAACATGAATGCAATTACTGGTCAGCTATGTGACTTTGTTACTGACATGGTTTCACTGGAATTCTAGCTGTGCTATTACTTTTTCAGCCAATAGCACAAGATTTCTACACTCATTGTCCACTTTATCAGCTCCACTTACTGTATAGCTGCACTCTGTAGTTCTACAGTTACAGACTGTAGTCCATCTGTTTCTCTGATACTCTGTTACCCTGTTCTTCAGTGGTCAGGACCCCCATGGACCCTCACAGAGCAGGTACTATTTGGGTGGTGGATCATCATCAGTGAGGTCAGACACTGATGTTGGACGAGAAGGCCTGGCTCACAGTCTCCGCTCTAATTCATCCCAAAGGTGTTCTATGGGGTTGAGGTCAGGACTCTGTGCAGGCCAGTCAAGTTCTTCCATACCAAACTGACTCATCCGTGTCTTTATGGACCTGCTTTGTGCACTGGTGCGGAGTCATGTTGGAACAGGAAGGGGCTGTTCCCACAAACTGTTCCCACAAAGTTGGGAGCATGAAATTGTCCAAAATCTCTTGGGGCTGAAGCTTTAAGAGTTCCTTTCACTGGAACTAAGGAGCCGAGCCCAACTCCTGAAAAACAACCCCACACCATGATCCCCCCTCCACCAAACTTTACACTCAGCACAATGCAGTCAGACAAGTACCGTCTCCTGGCAACCACCAAACCCAGACTCGTCCATCAGATTTCCAGACGGAGAAGCGTGATTGGTCACTCCAGAGAACTCTTCTCCACTGCTCTAGAGTCCAGTGGCGGCGCTTTACACCACTGCATTCCACGCTTTGCATTGCGCTTGGTGATGTAAGGCTTGGCTGCAGCTGCTCGGCCATGGAAACCCATTCCATGAAGCTCTCTACGCTGTTCTTGAGATGATCTGAAGGCCACATGAAGTTTGGAGGTCTGTAGTGATTGACTCTGCAGAAAGTTGGTGACCTCTGCGCACTATGCCCCTCAGCATCCGCTGACCGCTCTGTCATTTTACGTGGCCGACCACTTCGCGGCTGAGTTGCTATCGTTCCCAATCGCTTCCACTTTGTTATAATCCCACTGACAGTGGACTGTGGAATATTTAGTAGTGAGGAAATTTCACGACTGGACTTGCTGCACAGGTGGCGTCCGATCACGGCACCACGCTGGAATTCACTGAGCTCCTGAGAGCGACCCATTCTTTCACTAATGTCTGTAGAAGCAGTCTGCAGGCCTAGGGGCTCGGCTTTATACACCTGTGGCCACGGAAGTGACTGGAACACCTGAATTCAATGATTTGGATGGGTGAGTGAAAACCTTTGGAAATATGCTGTATCTTGCTCCAAATAGCTTATTGTTGACAACTGCTTGCTAAATTTTGGCCCAATAAACAAAAGGTAATATTTTTTGTATTATGCCTGATTTGTTATACAGCAAAGAAAAGGAAGCCCAGCACTGTTTCCATAATAAATACATTTATTTGACATTTTTGAGCAACTTATTTTTAATTATTTTTAACATGTTCAACCACATTATTACTTTATTATGTCCATTCTTAAATATTACATATCAAGGAGAGATGATTTGATTAATCCATCCAACATTATTAAATCCAGGGTCAGTTTCTGATCACAGAGCTGCTCTTGTGTGAAACTAGCAGTGATACTGATGTGAGCCGATACCCCACCACACACTGCATTCGTCCCAGGATCACGCACACTACCATATCAGTGTCACTGCTGTGCTGAGAACGAACCACCACCCAAATATTACCTGCACAACAGCGGTCCTGTGGTCACAGACTGACCACTGACAAACGAGGCAGAAAGGGGGAAGATAAAATGCGGCACCTGTGCATAGACTTCGGTCTGTGGCTGTACACCTACATAGTGGAGCTATAAAGTAGGCGGAGCTGATAAAGTAGCCAGTGAATGGACACACACAAGGCAGGTACTTCTAATAAAGTGGCCAGTGAGTGGAAGTAGAATGTAGGGGTTTGTAGTAAAGTGGACAGTGGGTGTATAAAAGTATATATTATATAAACAGAAGGCCGAGAGGATCTGGAGATGTCCCCATGCACAAAAGGACAAGGCCAAAAACCACTACTGGACACCTGTGACCTCTGAGTCCACTTCTCCAAACTCAAGCTCATCTGAAAGTGGAAACGTGCACTGTGGTCTGACAAGTCAAGCCTTCAAACTGACTCTCTGTGCCGACGAGGAGAGTAACTTGCACATCTTTGTAGTTCTACAATTACAGACTGTAGTCCATCTATTTCTCTGCCCCCTTTTACCCTGTTCTTCAGTGGTCAGGACCCCCATGGACCCTCACAGAGCAGGTACTATTTGGGTGGTGGATCATTCTCAGCAGTAACGCTGATGTGGTGGTGGTGTGTTAGTGTGTGTGGTGCTGGTCTGAGTGGATCAGCCACAGCAGTGCTGCTACAGTTTTTAAACACCTCAGTGTCGCTGCTGGACTGAGAATAGTCCACCAACCAAAAACATCCAGCCAACAGCGTCCTGTGAGCACTGATGAAGGACTAGATAATGACCAACACAAACTGTGCAGCAGCAGATGAGCTGTCGTCTCTGACTTTACATCTACAAGGTGGACCGACGAGGTAGGAGTGTTTAATAGAGTGGACAGTGAGTGGACACAGTGTTTAAAAACTCCAGCAGCACTGCTGTGTCTGATCCACTCATAACAGCACAACACACACTAACACACCACAACTATGTCAGTTTATAAACATATTTTGGAGCAACATGTTGCTGCAGTTGGAAGAAAACCTTGTATCTCGATTTTTGTTGTTTTTCACTTTTTGGCATGATTTGAAAGTGCCTGTTGTCCTTTACATTGTTTGAAAATTTCACGAAGAATGGACCAACAGAAACAGCCCAAAATTGCTTGGAAAAACGTCTGGTTCCATTAACTTACATTCAAGGTAAAGCATGTTTTTTCCTTCTCCTGTAAAGTTACCATCTTCCAAAAAACAGCAATATGCTGCCTTCTAGATAATACCTACTCAAGCATGTCTGTTCTTCTTTCAACATGACAACACTAAGTCACATTCTGCATCTTACAATGTGCTAGGCTGGCTTGCCTGCAGACCAGACCTGTCTCACATTGAAATGGTGTGAAGCTCAAAATACAACGAAGGCCTTGCTGTTTTTACAGATCCTTCTGCACGATGTATTTTTAAAGGCCACCTAGTTTATCTTGTTGTTTGGAGCATGTGGAGTGAAAGTGAACTCAAATGATCATCAAAATTATCCTTACATCACTCGACTATTAATAAAATCGGTAGTGACAGCCCTGCAATGCATGCACAGGGCTTGACACAGCCTACAAGATAAGTATGTTCCCTCTGTTCTTCCCAGCCTTTGCCAGCATGACGAGAGTTCGTCCTCAGCCATCACAGCCAAGCACCAACCTGCAATTACCCAATGACATCGGAACTGACTGCAGCTGCTTCAGTTTCCCTCGGAGACTCTGAGGAGCGAACATATTATCTAATACACCACAGAGAAGACACACACACACACACACACACACACATACACCATACGGTCATGGCCATAGCAACCAGTGCCGTAACTAGGGATGGATCCCATTCGAGCAGCGCATGCAGCTATGGGGGCCAAAAACATATTCACAGCTTTCGCTGGTTGCCAGACTTAGCACAACGTGATGAAAACTCCCACTTTTTTTAACGCTGATCTGAGACCAGATCGGGAGGACTGACCTATCTCGGCTCCGCCCACAAATGCATTCTTCTGCAGCAGCTTTTGGGAGCTTTTCTGTGTCTGTATTGTGTTGTTCAGCTACGGTTGCCCCCAAATTTCCCCTTGGGGATCAATAAAGCTTATTTATCCAGTCTATGCATCCATCCATTTAGCCGTGCATCCATCTATCTTTACACACCTTTGACAAAAAAATCATTTGACACAATGAAAAACTGAAAACACAAAAATTCAAAGTGTTGCTTTAATATTAAATTAAATTTTAAACAAAACTTATTTCATTTGTGTGATAATTAACGCTGTGAAGATCCCCGGCTCTGTCCCTCGAAGCAGTGATGACTTTTCATTAAGCTGCATCGCTATGGCAACCTCTGCTGTTTGGCATTTCGAATCATAAACAGCTCTTGGACCAATCAGGACAGAGCTTCTGATCAATCAGGGGCAGCCTTCTGACGAAGGCGGACCCCTCCAGTCCCCTTTTTCCCCCTTCATGACGTTCGCGGCATCAGCCATGTGAAATATCGCTTCTCGGCCGAGGAAACTGATCATAACACACATATCAGGAATATGAAGCGATTATTCCTCCAGCATTAACGTGCTAGCAATAGAGACACCCTTACCGGAATATCCACATGTTTCACATGTGAAGTGTATAAATATAACATGTATTTACAAGTCGTCACATGATTTTTTAACACGGAAACACGTTTTCACGTGTGATCGCACATTTTTGGAACAGATTTAAGTTTGGTCTACATATTTAAGTATGACTTATTTTTCCTTCTTCAAAATAAACCAACCGTTGTTAACAGCCATAAAAACCTAACACACTTGTAAACTTTACGGTTTTCTGAAGCTGAAACTTTATGAAGCACGTTCCTGGGAAAAACAGGGTTCCTGGTGTAGTTTTTTTGTTGTATAACGTCATCATGGTGTCAAATTCCTAATTGTTGTTTCCAACCTGCCTAGGTGCAATTAGCTGCAACACCACAGTCAAGCTCAGTAGCCCAGCATTTAAACCCAAATACTGAGAATTTCATCCTGAGAATTTGATTCATTTGTTTAAATCTACCTCCCGAAGAGTTGGAGTGACCGTGAAACATATCTGTGTGCAGAAGAAAGGGGCAGTCGAGGTTTGGGAACCAGCCTTGTGACCAGAAGGTCACTGGTTCGGTCCTCTGAGCCGACAGTACATGACTGAAATGCCCTTGAGCAAGACACCTAACCCCCCAACTGCTCCCCGGGAGCTGCGGATAGGGCTGCTCACCACTCCAGGTAAGTGTGTGTGTGCTCGCTGTTCACAGGTGTGTGTGTGTGGTGTTTCACTGCACGGATGGGTTAAATGCGGAGGTCTAATTCCTCTGTGTGCTACAAACACAGTAGGCTAATGGTTCTGGGGAAGAAAAGCAAAAAATCGGCGCCATCATGATTTCTGTCACTGTGAAAATCCCACGTGTGAATCACAAAAACACAGGCCTGTGGCACAATCCTGTTTGGCCCACTAAATTATTTTAATATTCTATTAATATTAGTCCACTTCACTATGAGCTGCACTACATTTCCCAGCATGCACTGCAATGAGGCAGCACCACAAAAACAAGAATGTTGCCAGGTGCTCAGTTCAAGTGGTTTAACGGGGAGTTGTAAAAACCCTACGGTACATTGAGATCATTTAAGCAAGTTTAATGCAGTCTATTGTATAAAGTTAATAATTAATAATAAATAAATAAATGTATTTATTTTTAAAATTTAATTGTTCAAGTATTCAGTGGCTATGTTTTGCCGTCGTAGTTACAATGGCCAATTGGGGTCACGGAAAAATGTAAAAAAAATAAAATAAAATTAAAATAAAACAGGGGGCCCAAAGATTTGTCGGGATTTTTGAATACGGCCCATTTAGCGGTTGGGTTTGATACCCCAGGTGTAAAGGATGGATGAGGCTTCCTTTATTGCTGAATGCACTGTGTTTTTTCAGAGTGAACGTCCAAGCCAGCAATCAGCAGCAGGATCAGTAGGGGATTATTATCGATTCGTTTACTCAGAGTAAGGATAAAATGCGACTGAGGTGGGTTTTTAGATACTAAATGAAAAGCTACAAGTTTTCAGCTTGTAGTATTTAGAGCTCTGGGTGATTGATTGACTTGCCCTTGAGCAAGGCACTGAACCCCATCTGGTCCAATCATGGGGTTCATCTGACCCTGTGCTCTGACCCCAGCTTTCTAAGCTGGAATATGTGAAGAAAGAACTTAATTGTAAGTATAATGACAATAAAGGTACCAACTTAGTTAGATCATGTTTGTGTCAGATGAATGCGCTGAGAAATCACGATTAAACAGCAGAAACTGCACTTTCAGACTCACTGAGTGCATTTAAACACACTCATTAATCCAATCCCAGCAGAAAATCTGATTTCGTCAGTAATCCAATCAACACGTTTACATGCACTTGAGTAATCAGGTAATGGGAAACTCTGGGTCTACATGAGTCAGACAGTAATCAGATTTCTACATTGCAACCACCCAATAAACTCACAGAAGAAGACGTGACGTAAACATAATGTAAAATGCAAACTTTGTTTGCAAACTTCGTGATAATATGCATTGCTGGACAGTAACTGAGTATCTGAGTAAATGTAATTAGTTTCTGTACTTTAGTATTTTTGGTGTATCTGTACTGAAGTTTCTCCGTTCTGGGCGATTTTCTCCTTTCACTCCACTACATTTCAGAGTCTAATATCCGACTTTTTCCTCCTACATTTTGAGAAATCTGTCGTTCCTTTTGGTTTCTGTGTGTATAAAAACGTAACATGTCAAAACGAAAGAAGCGCAAAGCCAGAGCACCAATCAGGGCCCAGCGGTCACTTTGTTTAGAGCTGGTTTTGACCTGTTGGTCAGACCGACCCAGTGCAGCACGCGGTTCAACGTCAGCGCAGCAGCGTAAAACTTTGGGAGAGTCTGTTCAACATAAATGATGAACTAACCTAACTTTGTGTAAATAGAGCTCAATATAGAAATATGTCCACATATGCAGTCGAGACTGACGCTGCTTTTTTCTGAATTTCTACAAACACCATTTCATTTTATAGTAAATGAGTTTGGGCTGGTTTATGTTTATGAACAGACGCCTACAGATCAACATAGTAAAGGAGCTCATCTGTGATCCTGAGTTTAAAGCCAGTTTTTATTCAACTTAAACTTGGAACTAAGTTGTGTTAAATGAATTACTCTTTTAGTACTTTTACTTTATACTTAAGTACATTTGAAGGTAAATACTTTAGTACTTTTACTTAAGTGGAGGTCTAAAGGGAGGAACTTCTACTTTTACTGGAGTGATATTTTACCTTGGGTGTCTCTACTTTTAACTCCAGTACATAGTTTGTGGACTTCATCCAGGACTGAAAATACGAACATACTTTCCTTTCAGTTTGGTTTCAGTGTCACTCTAACAGAGTTTTGTTGCGTCCCACGACATCCACCGTCTGATCTCAGGCATGTGCAGACTGAGAAATCCAATACATATGCCGAGAAATCTGTTTCCTGAGCTAAAATCCAGCCTCTTTATCAGATTTCTTCATCCGATTTCTAGATGGGAGTGTGGTGTTTACATGACCATTTGAATAATTGGATAGCTGCAGAAATCGGATTATGATTGGATTATAAGGTGCATGTATACGCCCTGCTGCAGTTTATCATCAGTTTGCCAATGTTCTGTAAAGCTTGTCCAGCCTGGCAACAGTTGCTATGAAAGAAGGCATTTGTGGGTGGAGCATGGATAGATCAATTGGAGCTTGTCTGCATCAGTGTGCATGTATATGTGTATGTAAAGATGAGCCTGAAAGACAGAAGTGTGCATGTATGAGAGAGAGTGGGTGGAGGCAGAAAGAGCGAGGGAGAGAGAGAGAGAGGCGGAAGAGCCGGGTGAGAGAGTGTGTATTTGAGCATGTTTGACAGCAAACGCCTGATTGACAGCGTGTGTGTGCGCGTGCGTTTCTGGGGGTGTGTGAATCTTGTCACTCGACGGGGTTTCTGATGATGAGCGAGCGTGGCCTACTGTAAGTGGGCCATGCCAATTACTCACTGCCACTACAAAAAAACCCATCTAATTAGATGTCATTTTAAAAGGGAAGAATTAACTCCTCTGGTATTTGACCCTATTCTCCTCCAAATCCAGCTGCAGCCTCCACACCACCTAACTGTGCTCTGCTTTCAGCCGATCTGAGGCTTGTTTTTCCAGCTCTAACCCATAATACGTCCTTTTAGAGGAGAAACTCACCACAAATGAACAAATGATTAGCAACACGCCCGTTTTAGGGGGCGTTTACCAGTGGCGTGGGCAGAAATACAGAAAGGCCTGTGAAACAGCGGCAGACCAAGTTGGTAAACACAACATCCAGGCGTGCTGTGTCCTGGTTTGTCATAACATCAGGGTACAATCTATTCCTGACAGCAGAGCCGATGCCACCCTACGTATTCTGACTCTTCAGCCCAATGGTGATGCAAATCAGCAGCAAGACTCTACACACCACCCAAAATGCTGGACTCAAGTAAACACAATCAGTACCGCAGCACACTTAGCACGTCTCCACCGCAGGCACAGCTTCGGCCTAAGTTCAAATCAGACAACTCAGATGTACAAAGACGAGGATAAACAACACAGCAAACTTGAAAGCTAAACATCTGAGGCTAAAGCGTACTGCCATAGCGTTTATGTTCACAGACCATGTGTGTCTTACCTTTGATGACTTGATGTTTGCGTTTGAGTAAAAGAGCACTGTAAGTTCCAAATTTCCGGATGACTTTTTTTTAAATGGATGGAAAACATTCTCCTCTATCTAAGTTCCACAGGTGCCACATCTTTTGACCAAAACTGGAGCTCCAAATTCAAACACTGGCGCACAGATAACAACCTGAAGGCTTGAGGCAATGGTGGACAGCAGCAGTTGCTAATAAATGATTGGAGGGCTTAGAAAATAAATCTGACCTTGGCTTATTTATTTGATTGACCATAAGAAAGTGACAGCACTCAAAGAAAACAGATACATTCATTCTGTCCCTGTTTGCTTGGATAGGCCTGTCATCTGTCTGCGCCCCCAGTGTTTCCATGTCACTTTTAAAAAAAATGAGGCATCTCTAACGCCTAAAAGAAGTGGGTAACTTAGAGGAACACACACTGGACGGGCAAGCAGGTAAAAACGAAACTGCAAAGTTAACTCAAAGGGCTAAAAAGACAGAGAAACATTTAGAGACTGACATATATAATAATAAACAAACAAAAAAAATTCTCTGTTCACAAACAGACCAGAAAGAAAACACTCCCAAAAAGCCCCTTTTTACCCTGTTCTTCAGTGGTCAGGACCCCCGTGGACCCTCACAGAGCAGGTACTATTTGGGTGGTGGATCATTCTCAGCACTGCAGTAACACTGACACTGGTGGTGTGTTAGTGTGTGTTGTGCTGGTCTGAGTGAATCAGACACAGCAGTTCTGCTGGAGTTTAAAAAGACTGTGTCCACTCACTGTTACTCTATTAGACACTCCTACCTCATCAGTCCATCTTGTAGATGTAAAGTCAGAGACGACAGCTCATCTGCTGCTGCACAGTGTGTGTCGGTCATCCTCTAGTCCTTCATCAGTGGTCATAGGACGCTGAGGTGTTTAAAAACTCCAGCAGCACTGCTGTGTCTGATCCACTCAGACCAGCGCAACACACACTAACACACCACCACCATGTTAGTGTTACAGCAGTGCTGAGAATGACCCACCACCCAAATAGTACCTGCTCTGTCAGGGTCCATGGGGGTCCTGACCACTGAAGAAGAGGGTAACAGAGTATCAGAGAAACAGATGGACTACAGTCTGTAACTGTAGAACTACAGAGTGCAGCTATACAGTAAGTGGAGCTGATAAAGTGGACAATGAGCGCAGAAGCAAGGAGGTCAATGTCAGGCCTGATCAGTGTATGTTTCATGTCCATGCATAATGTTGATTTTTTTATTTTAAACTGGTCACTACTGAGCTAGATGATGTTATTGTAGCCAATCGAAACTGGGCTGGATAGAAATGAGGTGTTTTTAAAAAATGACGCGTGTGCTACAAGTCAGCCTTTTTAGGTTGGATGGGATTTTGCTGCCAGAATGTCCAGTAGTGCTTGGAAGTTTGTGAACTTTCTAAAATTTTCTGCATAAATTTGACCTAAAACTTCCGTTTTTCACACACGAGCCCTAATAGTAGACAAAGAGGACCAAAGTAAACAGATGAGACAAGAATATAAGACTTGGTGATTTAAGAATTGAAGAAAATGGTCCAACATTACATTCCTGTGAGTGGCAAAAGTATGGGATCTTTTAGGATTAGCGGATCATTTGATGGAATTAGAGTCAGGTGTTTTCATCCAATGGGATGGCAATCGAGGATGACTGACCACCCCGTTTTATTTATAGACAGGGGTCTCTCACAGTCAGATCATCACAACACGTTTGTGGAAGTGCATCATGCCGTGAACAAAGATTGGCCCCAGTTTGTATTAAGTGTCCCTAATAACTATGTAATTACACATTAATAACATACAACAACAATGTAACTACTGACGATTTAGGTACTGTTACAAAGGATTACAGCACAGCTACATATGTGTATCAACTTGTTTTGCTTCATGTAAATAAACAAGTGTATGTTCTACACAGGAACTGTCCTGCAGTGCAGTGTTAAAGTTACTCTAAGTACAATAAGTGGTGTATTTGTTATGTAGGTATTGTTTTAAGATAAAGGGACACCTGCTGTTCCACTCTGATTACAAACCTAATCACATTTATGTTATTACCCTTGTCTAATTACATGAGAGAGAATAGGCTATTACAACTATCAAGATACACTTGTGTAATTACACGAGGCAAAACTGAAGTAGATACACATGCATAATTCCACAAGCTGTAGTTATGTAACCCGTCTGTAACAGTGCCTAAATCATCAGTAGTTACAATGTTATTGCATGCTATTCACAGCTAACTACACAGTTATTAGAGACACCCAATGTAAAGTGGGACCCACAGATTTCTGAGGACCTGAGAAGAAGAGTTGTTGATGCCCATCAGGCACAGGTTACAAAACCAGGCAAATAAGCTGAAAACGTCTAATATTTTTGTCCCATTTGTTTAATTTGATTCTCTTTATCTGTTATGAGGACGTGTGTGAAAATGTGGTGAAGTTTAAGGTCAAACCTCGGCAGAAATATAGAAAATTAAAAAAAAAGTGCCACTCTTTCTGCCGTGCCCTAAACGCTGGCGCCCTCGACACAACACTGTTTTGGCTGCAGTCAAACTCAGTGAGGTGTAAATCAGCCCGGAGTGAGGGGATCAGGTGCAGTGCTCGCTCAAACACGAGTCAACCTCCACTGTTAATCCATTTAACGGGCAAATGCCCAAATCTATGTCACCGTTTCAGGGCCCAGGGGTATACTGTATATTCTCTCTTTCTGCCCACAGCCCCGGCTCATCTAAATCTGAATTTGAAACAGATGAGCGGAGCTCGATGTCCTAAAATGATAGCAGATGAACATGGTTATGAACATATGAACATGGACGGGCGGCACGGTGGCGTGGTGGGTAGCGCTGTCGCCTCACAGCGAGGAGGGCCTGGGTTCGATTCCCCGGCCGGGTGATCAGGGTCCTCTCTGTGTGGAGTTTGCATGTTCTCCCCGTGTCTGCGTGGGTTTCCTCCGGGTTCTCCGGTTTCCTCCCACAGTCCAAAGACATGCAGTCAGCCCCTAGGTGTGAGTGACTGTCTGTGTCTGTCTGTCTGTGTGCCCTGCGATGGACTGGCGACCTGTCCAGGGTGTATCCTGCCTTCCGCCCGACGACTGCTGGGATAGGCTCCAGCACCCCCCCGCGACCCTGACGGAGAAGCGGCTTAGAAAATGGATGCATGCATGGATGGATGAACATGGACTATGTTCAGATATGCAGTATATCGCTCTCTATGAAACAGAGAGTTCCACGTTCAAAGCCGTTGTAACGTCCATGCTATACCGCAGCTATGACCGCCTCACAGAGGCTGAACTCTGCATCACTGCACCACGGCACGAAAAACCCTTCTGCTGTTAATGGATCAGTCTTTGGCTCTAATGCTGATCGGAGTGAACTGATGAAGTAAGAACCCATTTCTGTTCAAACTGAAGGGCTGACAACTTATTCTCTTTACTACAACTAGGCTGGTCAGCTGGCTAACAGGCTAAAAGAGAGCAAACATGCTTAACAACCCCAACATTAATGTCACAGGCTTCACTTAAAGTACTCACGATATGATTCCCTGAAAAACGGCAATATAGAAGTCTCAGGAATGTCACCTGAATGAGTTACACGCTTTCAAATGTAGCATCAAACCCAGGCTGAATCCCAAACGGCTCCTTACTCCTGAGCCAAATAGTGTGCTGTGTAACATCGAGGAATTCTAGCTTCTGCTGTCAAATAGTGACTGCCTGTCGGGTGTGAATGTGGATGAATCCCAAATGACCATATTTTGCTCTGTTGAGCTGCAGGAGTCAGCATTGGATTGCCTATTCCTATTCCTAGTGCACTATGTAGGGGACAGGGCGGCATTTGAGATTCAGCCCCAGTGTGAGAAAAGTGGCATCATCAGAGTGGCGGACGACTCGCGGTGGTAATTTGGCGAACAAAAGTATTTATAAACTGAAAGTATTTGCATTAAACAGTGCTGTGTCATCATATGTTCACTGTTATACGGGAAAAAGATTTTAAAAATCATGAAATCATTTTTACAGTGATTGCTGGAATACTTTTTTGTTAATAATAACTTAAATAATTATCTAAAACATTGAGTATTTTAATATATTTTTTGTTGGCAGCCGTTTTGTAACAGCAATAAGCCACTCGAAGCAGTGCGTTACTCCGATTTTATCACGGGCAATGGAATTTTAGGCTTCAAGTCATTCCAAAGAATTCCAAACAGCCGTCCCCATGATAAAATCACAGTAACCCACAGCCTCTTGTGGCTTATTGCTTTAATATCCCCCTGGACACATTGTTAGAAACCCTTTGCTACACTTTTCTGGTGTACAAACAGAGACTGTTGATGCGTAGTTTGTTATCCATCCTCTAGCCCTTTAATAATGCCCAGTTTTTGACCTCCCAGCAGTGCTGGCTGGACATTGTAGGGTGGTGGACCACACTTTGAGTGCTGTGCTTTACAGCCTGATTGATCTGTCTGAATCAATAGCAGTTTCCTTGCTCTACCATTGTGAACTCCCACTTTAATGGCATTTGGCCACCCCGTTTTCTTCCACAGAAAAGAACAAGGACACTGACGCACGGCTCTGAGGACAGCAATTGCGACTGTCCTCCCTAACAAACCATGTCATACTGAACATCTTGTCTTGTCCACACCTGTCCAATATGTACCCTGCCCTGCTCAGATTACACTAGAAACTGCTTTGTGACTACAATGCAAGCATTTTCACCAAAAGAGCAAAAGAAGGAAAGCAATAGAAGATACTACCAAGGCACTACACAGTGGCCACTTTATTAGAAACCCCTCTCTTTGTGCTTCCACCTTGTTGGTGTTCAGCTCAGAGACTCTAGCACATCTCACACAATGCCTAGTTTGTATAGTCCTTCATAAATGGCCAGTTTCTAATCACAGCGCTGCTCTCGGCTGGATGCTTTCAGGCGGTAAACATTTCATTCTTAACCTAGCAGTGACACTGATGTACGGAAAAACCTAGCCACGCTGCTGTGTCTGATCCACTCGTACCAGCACCACACACACGACCCTGTCAGTGTCCTGATGTGCTGAGGATGATCCATCACCCAAATAATATCTGTAAAACTGTCAGCTGCACCAGCATGTAAGCGTCTACTAAGCTCAGGTTTATGCGTTATGGGTCGCACCATAGGACCTAGTTTTAACGTTGAGCTAAATCCCTACAGCATATTCACTCCTCCCCCTGAGCAGAAACCACACAGAAGACACAAAAAAGACCAAAAACATGACTGTTTTGGTTAACAAAGCTAAACATTCTGTATGCTGTGATTTTACTTGCGGCTCTAATCATCACCCTGGTTTAAACTCTGAGCATGAAGCTCAACACCCACAGCTCCAGCTCAGAGAGACTCAGCAGCCCAAACGGCTAAACTGAGGCTGCTGTTGTGTCGGTCAGCCAGAAACCGGCATTTAAAAAGATGCACATTTGGTTTCCCAGTGAAATATTAAAGGATAAACAGGCAGCGGCTGTAAAATCTTAGCTTTATACAGTTTAACTCGTACATATCCTTCTTTTCTATGCTGGATATTTAGTCCATTAAAAAAGTCAGTGCAAGCTGCTGTCGCGTTTCCATGGCAACAGGTTTACCGATCGGTTCTAAACATGTTATCATCGTGTTAAAGCGACATTCAGTACTGTGCGAAAGTTTTGGGCATCTAAGCAAATTTTTAAACGATGTACCTCAGCAGTGAGTTTATCACAATATACAGTAGAATAAAGTCGTATTCATAATTCAAATAAACAGAAAAACAATAAGAAGTAACAAGAATTCCTCGGGTCCATATTTTTACTGGACACCTTCACAGCCGCCACAGAGACTCGTTAATATCATCAATTATATCATGAGCTCAATTTACTGAGCACTGATTGGTCAAACCAGGAGCTGCTTTTTAACTACATATAATACTGGACTTCCTCGAGGAGACGCTTGGAGATGGGTAAATATTATTGTATATAAATATATAAATCATTAATTAATATTCTATAAATTTTGTTTATTCAAATATTAACACTTTTCTCAGCAAATAAACACAAACTACACAAATAAATAGATTTTGAAACTGTGTCTCGGGTGCCTAAGACTTTCGCTCAGTCCTGTATGCATTCGTTAGCTGTTTCTAGTTCAGACATGACTTGCGGATTTGCGGTGTAACCAAATTTGGTAAAAGTAGTTTGAATTGTAACTACTGTAACTGAGGACTTAGTAAAGACTTCACGCCCACAATTAAGTACAAACCTATGCAAAATCTGGTGCAGCCCAGTCCAGTGCTCCTGTGGTCAGAAACTGAGAAATGATGAATGGGGTAGTGGAGACCTAATAAACTGTAACTGTAACTAACTGCATTGTATTTAGTGGATCCCTAAGCTAAACAGAGCTATGAAGAGATGGTGAAGGTACTCCTTACCCCAACAGAACCACTAGAACTAGCAAATCTACATGATTCAGTATGTGTGAATGCAGTAATCAATAACAAATGACCTGTTGACCCCTGTCTGAGAGCTTTAAGTGCTATGTGTTTATCATAGTTATATGGAAAATGATGTACAAGTATAATCTTTAGAACTGGCCATTATGGACTACTATAGGAGAATTCCTAGTGGGCCACTCTATCTTAGACTGAGACAGAGAGAGAACGCTAGAGACAGATATGCTGAGAGCAGCTCACACAAATTATATCTTCAATATACTTGCAATCACACAATCTGACTACAACTTACTTCCTCACTGCCAAAATCCAGTACCGAGTAATAAGACATCTGACGAGCGGTGGAAAACAGAGCGAGGTGAAGGCGAAAGGGACGATTTGTGCAACAAAATTACATCTTTTGAGCAAAATGTACTGCTTTGACACTGCCAGAGTGAGAGAGTGCTGCAGCAGAGTGTAGCAGCGGTAATCGACAGCAACATGCTGACAAAGGCCAAGGAAGCCCTGGTAACACTTTCTATGAATGTTACGCTTGTAAACATCTAGAAACACATTTATAACATGTTATAATGCATGCATAAGGCATTATAAACATGGTTATAAATACTTATACAAAAGAATTACACTGAATTGCACTTTATAGCCATGTTTATTATAGATTTTGAATTGTTAAAATAATGCATTATAAGTAGTGTTAATAACATGTTATACTGTCAGTGCCAAAGAAGCCAGTCCCAGCTTAGAGAGGGTAAAGACAGATTTCCAATTATTTTAGGGCTGCATCTTTGGGGCTTCAGTCCTGAATATTCAGAGGCTCCACACAGTCTAATATTGGATATGCAGTGTTAAGTGAGTGCCAGGCTAACGGTGGTGCACATTAACAGTGGTGAACATTAACAGTGGTGAACATTAACAGTGGTGCACATTAACAGTGGTGAACATTAACAGTGGTGAACATTGACTTTCCCACATTGGGTGAAACTCTGATGTTGCTCTAGTTTAAACTCTGACATTTGAAGCCTGTAATGAGCTTTATTGTGTTTTAGTGTTTCAGTAAATCCTTCAGTAAATTCTTCAACTTGAAGCCTCAGTCTGAACCCTGGAGGAGGCTTTAGTCCAGGACGCTCCACTTTACTGAGAGTGGGCTAGTACAGCTTATGAGCTCTTATAATTTGTTATGGACACTACTTATAACACATTATATTAACAATTCATAATGCATAATAAACATGGCTATAACGTGAAATTTTTTATAAATATTTGTAGCCATGTTTATGATGCCTTATGAATGCATTATAACATGTTATGAAGGTGTTTATAGATGCTTACAAACCTGACATTCATAGAAAGTGTTACCAAGTGTTATCTAGGAGCCACATTTTTAACATTAAAGGCTGAAGTTACCAGGTAATAAACAGCTAATAAACAGCCAATTAGGAAATAACTGCAACCCCACTTAGCAAAGTGACTTTAGCTACATAATATTGTTTGTTCAACAAATAAACTGCATTTTTCTGTAAAGCAGTCTGCTAACAATATAGCAAGAGAGCTAATTCCAGTGTAATAAAGGGAGAGTTTATTCCAGTGTAATAAAGGGAGAGTTTATTCCAGTGTAATAAAGGGAAGAGGGGCACAAGCACTGTACTGGGCCAGTTTTGCACACTAAACACACTAAACCTCTCACTGTCAGTCATCATGATACAATCTGGAGCTGAACCTGACAACTTATGGTCAAACTCATCGGCTTACTGATAAACCTGATATGTGCTGATTCAGGGACATGTCCAAAAATGTATAAACTCCAGCTGGAGTAAATATGAAAGATGAAACTCCTCCCCCTCTACATTCTACACCATATAAACTCTCCTCTCTCCCTCCAGTTTCCTGTGAAACGTCCCACCACCACCTCCTACTCCTCCGTGACTGCTCTCTCTTCCTGAAGGACAGTGGGGGTCCAGCTTCCTTGATCCCAGCAGGCCGTCCTAGAACTCCTGCCCAAGCTTCTCAGAGTTCCCTTCTCTGGGACCAGCTCAGTTTTGAGTGTGGTTCAAATACACCAACCCAACATATGAGGGTATCAGTGACCTCCACCCCCCCCCCCCCCCACCCCACCCCCCTCTGCTCTGGGAAGGCTTTACAAAGGCCTAGATCAAAAAGGCCATTCAAAACTCAAAGGTGTGGTTATGATATTTCACAACTGCACTAATCCTTCCTCCAGTTCTCTTTCACATGTGAAAACCTGACCAGCCCCTGTGTCCACCCTCCTTTTGGTAGGAATGCGGCGACTGACCTGCTGTGGCGCTGGGGGGTGTGTCTCCGGGTGTCGCCCTCCCCCAGCCGGCCCAGAGAGGGCGATCGGCTGCGCGGGGGGCGGCTCCCCCGGCCCATGGTCTTCACCGTGCCATTAGGGCTGTTCTGCATCTGCTGGGGCCTGCGGGGCGACAGGCTGCGCAGGGGCGAGGGCGAGCGCGAGGGCGAGCGGGCCGCGGGGAGCTTATTCACGTTCAGGTTGTTGTCACTGTTGGAGCGCAGGAGCACCCGCGGAGCAGCCAGAGTACTCCTGCCCGTCTGCAGCTGCTGTGGCCGGCCCCTGCCTGAACACACCGCCGGAGCCTCCCGGAAAGGCACTGAGAAAAACAGAGACAGACAGGTTTTCAGTATCAAAGCGACATCAATTTTACACCATTTTCCCTTCACACTAGCCGGCCACTTCGTCTCTGAAGTTAGCTTATTTACACAAATGTAGCTGAAAGTAATGGAAGCTCACAGCAAGGGGCAAACTGCAAGGCTCAGATCATCACAAACCACAGAGTTGATCAGTAATCGCAAATAGACTAGGGGTGGGCGACATGGCAAAAATATAGTTTGAGTTTTTTTTGCAGGACCATGATCCCGATTTTATCACAATTCCTTCTCGTGTGGTTTTTAATATCATTTTGTAAAGTTACTAAACAGTACAACCAAACTAATCTCCCCATTTAAAAATATAATGCTAAAAGAAAAAAAAATAACAGACCATTTTGGCCAAAGATGAGGCCAAAAAAATGAATATTGGTTTTTGAAGGCGAACAACACCACCAATCAGGTAAAGTGCGCTCTGCAGAACAGAGTCAGCATCACGTCTTTGCTTTCTATCTTGGCACGACATTCAGCGTACATCCGTGGAATGGGCCGTTGGAAAAGTGTTTGTGGCTGGGCATCTCAAACCGCAGATAAACTACTTTGAGGAGTCTTTGGAACCCCTCGTTTTCCACTGTTTTGATAGGAACCATATCCTCTGCCAGATAAAATGTTATTGCTTCTGCTGCCTCTTCCCATCGTTTGCTTGTCTTCTCAAATGCCGTGTTAGAGTTGTTTGTTTTGGTCCTGGTGTATTGTTAACATTAACCTCTGCTGGCTGCAGTGTGGACCTCCTCAGTGCTTGACTCTCAGTGGACTGTTTGGGCTGTTGTCGCTTTAAATGGTTGAAAAGGATTTTCGTATTGCCGTCCGACGTGAGAACTCTGCAAATCACTGTGTATCACGTCAGTTACTGACGTTGACTTTTTTGGGGACTACCTCTTCGCCACCGTTTTCATTCATGGCCTTCCGCTTGTGAAAAGGGGGAGGGAATGGCGAGGCATGATGGTGCGCTATGATTGATCTGCATGTCTCTAGGGTGGGCATGAAAGGCACTAGCAAATAGTGGGCTTTGACTGAGGGAAAATAAAAACATTGCTTGTATGTGCAATGAACTGCAGCGATATAACGTGCAGCGTAACACGATCCAGCGATCCTCCCTGCGATGACGTATCGTGGACACATTGTAATCCTTCACGATCTGATATCGTCATATCGCACACCCTTAAAATAGACTTATGTGCTTATGTGGTTTCTGTGACACTGTCATCTGTCACATAGCTCAAAACAGTAATTGGAGTCAATCTAAAGCCGCCGTTTTGTCTGCGCTTTTATACGAATAGGGAAAGAAAGGCAACGACAGACAGACAATAGCAAAAGAAAAGAAAACGAGATGATCAGATTTGTTATGAATGTGTTATGATTTCCATCAACTATGTTTTACCTTTTTCAAGATTGGGTTGCATAACATCTAACTTCCTGAGTACCTGGAGAAAAGGTGGAGAGGTTTATGGGCGTTCCTCTCCAAATCTGTTTACACACTCCTTTATGGAATAGTTTCAAGATTTTGATTAGGGGAAAACCGTTCCTTTGGTCCTCTCAAGGTATAAATACAGTAGAGGACGTGTGGCGACAGTGGTTTGCTGTCATTTCAGGAGCTTTAGATGCTTTTTAATCTTCCAGCTTCTTCATACTTATTTTATTTACACCTTTCTTCTGCACTTTGAGCCTATGGAGTTGCCTGGGGCAGCGCTCCTTGCTAGACTGGGTAAGACTGGACAGTCTAGGGGGAAAAATATTGTTTATTTACAAACCTTTGGGAGACCATCATATAAGGCATTTGGCAGTTGAACAACTGTGGGAACGGGGCTTTAGTCTACTGGTCCTTCCCCGGATTGGAACATTATATGGGCTAATTTAAGGCACATCGGTTTATCCATTACAAAATAATTCACAGAGCACATGCAACACCTTACAGGAGATATCAAACGAAATGAATTTCTATTTATACCTGTAATATTTGTAACTCTGCACCTGGTACATAAGTTAAGTGATACTTTTTTGATCCCACAAACGGGGAAATTCCACCTCCGCATTTAACCCATCCGTGAAGTGATACACCACATACACACTAGTGAACACACACACTAGGGGGCAGTGAGCACACTTGCCCGGAGCGGTGGGCAGCCCTATCCACGGCGCCCGGGGAGCAGTTGGGGGTTAGGTGTCTTGCTCAAGGACACCTCAGTCATGGACTGTCGGCCCTGGGGATCGAACCAGCGACCTTCCGGTCACAAGGCCAGTTCCCTAACCTCCAGCCCACGACTGCCCCACATATATATGCATATGTTCTGGGAATGTTCTAAACATGCATATGAACTTGAATTTAGATCCCAGTCTTACCCCATAGGGTTTGATATGATGTCGGCCCACCCTTTGCAGCTGTAACATCAACTATTCTGGGAAGGCTTTCCACAAGGGTTAGGAGTGTGTTTACGGGAAAATTTGTGAGGTCAGACACTGGAAACCCATTCCATGCAATACAAAGCTGATCAAAAGAGAAAAAAAAAGTTTTACATTTGAAATGAACTTACTGCAAAAGTGATATCTCTGCACATGAAAGCATCTCACGTTTAATCAACATATTTAATACGTTCTCATTATAAGATTGTTGTAACAATAGCAAACCTTATGAAATGTCTTCCTAGATGTTCTCTGTTGTATGTTGTTTTACGCAGCTTTATCTAGGGAAATTGCCTTACTCTACTGATAATTGTGCTTGTTTCAAGGAATGGTGCTTAAATTTGCGTGTGCAATAACTAATAACTAATAAGGGAGACTAACTTCATTTAAATAATTGTAACTGCTTTATACCTGATGTTTCATATTACTATCACAATCACTGCCACCTTACTATACTCATAAGAACTTAAATCCTGTGTACATACTGTAAATTTCTCTTGCCTTAAATTATTAGTAAAGTGTTTATTTTTACATAAGTGGCTGCAACTGTAACAGCTGCAATTTCCCCCTGCGATCAATAAAGGAATCTGAATCTGAAAACAAGTGTCAGTAGAAGAAACTTTCACCAGATAAAAAGTAATATCTAGTAATAAGTGAAATAATCTCATAAACTTCCTTACAGACCAGACTTGAGATGATTTCATGTGTCAAGATATCATTTCCTCCAGTGCTGAAACAGGAGTTCTGTAAATGGGCTGTAATTGTGCATTTTCACTTGCTAAGTTGCCCAAGACCAGACAGAGGCAGGTTTCTGTCAGCTTTCACAGCCAGGCTTCTGGCTGGCCAGACGATCTGTCACTAAAGTGTCTGTCTTTGTTGTAGATGCTGCAGGCTACATGAGGAAACCTGCGATTGGTTCACCAAGGTGTTCTACAATCCAGCTCTGTTTCTCTTCATTAGGTACGACTTGCAAACAGTTTGCAGAAAGTTCGAAACCCGCCTCAGTCTGGCTCCAGGCAAGTTCCCAGGCTATGCGCTTCATTCAACACCAGTGCAACAACAAAACCAACACGTTATGCTGTATCAACTTGGACGCAAGAGCTGAGACAATGCATGTAAAAGGGTAATAAATGTATATATTTTAAATCCAAGTCAAAAAGCTATTGGAAAACAATGGCTCAGGCATCAGGCATTGAATTCATAACCATTTCATATAATAACTTGCTGTGAGGGAGCTTTTAGAGGCATAAAATGCTTTAAGCTACGTTAACATTATAAGACTCATCGCTCAAATCTGATGTTCTGCTCAAAACCGATGTCTCTGACATGATGGTTCACACTGGTTTAGGTAAGAGACTCAAATCTGTCATTAATGTGATGAACCATCTCCTGAAATGACCCTCATGAGCTCCTCCTACTCAGTAACGTCACGTGACTGAATCACTGCATCATCAGCACAAACTAACGAGCAGAACGAGCTTCGCTGAGAAGATCATTAACTCTGATCAGCTCTCAGCTTCTTTATTAGAGCCAGACGGAGGAGAAAAAGGTGAGACGAGCTGCTTTTCCACTGTTTACAGGCTTTACCGTCTGTTTGGCGGCGCTGCCATAACACTGAAAAAATCCATCTGATGCGATAATCAATCAAATCTGATACGTATCCGATCTAGGACCACATATGAAGGTGACTCGGGTCGGATTTGAAAAGATCAGATTTGTGTCCACACAGCCCTGAAAACACCAGATCTGAGTCACATTAGGGCCAAAAATCGATTTTGTGCCACGACCACTGTGAAGAATTCTGACACAGTACGTTTCTCTAGAAGGGAGCATTTAAGATCAAATCACCTTGAATGACAACCATTTAACTAAAGCCAAAACTTTGACAAAACAGTGGCGTTCCTCTTTACGGATACAGTTTCATCCCAATGTTCATACAAGAGTCCACACAAACTCAAATAAGACTTTATGGCGACTGTGCGCGGCTCTTTTATCTTGCTCTTCATTATTCTTCAGACTCGTCTGGCACTTTTCAACTTGCAAAACTGCCATAGGTGGTCACAAAGTCCACCGGCATGACCTCCTCCTCAGGTAAATCCAGCAAACTTCTGCAAAGCTTCACTTCATAAAATCCACCCATCTCTCGATCTCAGCAGCACGGTCTCATTTGAAGTCCAGCTGAGGTCTTCTCTCTGGGCTGGGTGAGAAATCCCTGGTGTTCAGCGCTCACTCTGGATGCATGATTAACAGCTATATTTATGTCTGCACTGCCATGCAGAAGTGAGGGGGGGGGGGGGGGGGGTATGGGGGGGGGGGGGGGGTTGGTATGCGGACGAAGTTCTCCAGAACATTAGGCCATGTGCACATCCTGCTCAGTTCCACAGCCACACTGAGGCAAGAGGCTATAAATACCGCTGAAAGAAGGGCGGAGATGAAGAAGAACGCCACCAAATGCGCCGAGATTAACACGCTGATGCAATAGCATCTCGGTGGGCTTCGTCATAACAGCACTCCAGCTAATGACGTTCGTAATGATGGGGTGGGATCCCGGGGGACGCAACCTTGTTTTTCGTAATGCACAGGGTGTAAGCAGTGATACAGATATATGTTTTTAAAGGGGCCAGATCATTGATGAAATAAAATAAAAATAAATAAATTAATTTAAAAATGATTTGCTTTTTTTTTTTTTGGAAATAAGAGTTTGATGGAGTAAGTAAACATGCATGAAGTTTCAGAACATATTGTTCCCTCTTCAGTTCATAATGTACCCAGAAACAGAGCCCCAGTCTTCGTTGGTTTTGTGATGTCACAGCTTATAGACAATCCACCTATTCATCTTACAGCAATTCCGCATCGCCCATTCACCCTGAAGTTATAAGGAGTGTTTCAGCAGCCAGGGCTGCTTTTCAAATGAGGACACAATACAGGGCAGCCAATCAGAACAGAGCTCATTTACATGTATCAGTCTTAAAGACACAGTAAAAATAAACAAAGAGATGTTTTTCGTGATTTACTTCATATCAGTCTATAGCTGTTCACACTCATGTTGAAGCTTAAGTGTTTCAATACATTCCAGTAAATTTAGAATAGAGGTCATTTACATACATCTTAAAGGGGCAATAACAAAATGTACATTCTATGGGTAAAGGGTTCATGTATAGACTTGATTATGACTATTTCCTTGGACACAAAACCACACAAATGTTAAAATAAACCTCAGGAAAAAAAATTAAATAGAGCAGGGGTCGGCGACGTGGAGCTCCAGAGCAACATCACAGCAACATCGCAGCCCTGTTGCAGCTCCACGGTACAATTAGATTTAAAATAAAGCTCCGCTGATCGTTCAACACCGTTTAACAGTAAATGGTCTTAAAGGCTGGAGTTAATGTAGAACTGCTGATTCACCCTTTAACCCTGAAGGTTGGTGTGCAGACTGCTGGTCACCATAGCAACACAGACAAGAATCTCGCCCAGCTAGTAGCTTCTGAAGCAGCAAAAAGCAAGATTTAAGACAAACCGGTGATTTGGAGATGAATGGACTTATCTGCATCTATAATCACTCCAGCTGGAAACTGTCAGACACTAAAAAGTCGCGAAGCTGAAGTCAGCTTTATGTTCGCCAGCTTCTTGTTTGAACGTTACCGTTCCTCCTTAAATGGTGCAGCAGCTATATTCTGGCACCTCAGGTAACATTTAAGGTGGAAGGGGAAAATTCAAACAAGAAGCTGGCGAACGAGAAACGACTTAAGCCTCACAAAACGTCGAGCATTGAGAGACGTTTTACAAGAAACTGCTCTTCTTTTGAGGAAAAGTTTCCTGCCGGAGATGCGAGAAAAGCAGCTATAGCTGAATCAAAGCTTAAAGCAGAGCACAGTAAACCTGTATTTTCGTGTCTATTACATATTTTTTAGCCTATTCTACCACATAAGCACAAACTGAGACATATTTACAGCAAAGATGGTAAAACGTTACTTAAATAAATGGACATACAATGTTGTGGCTCCCAAGGTGAACCGATCTTTGCTGAAAGGGCAAAATGGTTTTTCTTAACATTTGGGTTGCCGACCCCTGAAACAGAGGAATGCTAGGATATGGGCCCTAAAACTTGGGCTATAAGACCCAAATAAACACTGAACACAGCGAAATAATCAACTATAACAAAATGTATAGAGTGTTTAGCCACTGAAGTAGGTGATGTCCTCCAGACTGTGCGGAAACGAGGAGCTTCTGTTCCTCTTCCACGCCACTTGAAGCCAATGACATCATGGGGACACTGGTGATTTCACACATGTGATAAACAGTCGTTTCCTATATCAAACTCACACACGCATACTATGCACTCTTTATGCTGCTGCCCTTAAGTTCAGATGATTCATCTGAGCATCAACACTAATGATGCAGTTAATCAGAGCACTGAAATGAATAAGCCTCTTAACAGACCAGTGCATTCTCAAAAGTAGAGAGCGAGGTCACCCTGCAAGTGACACTTCTCCTCTCATCTCGACCGCCGACCAATTCATATTCATATTCAGCTCAGTTGAGCTCCCGTTACGGCAACGGTACACAATAAAAGCAAAAACGGGAGGAAAAAAGTTCGAAACATGGAAACATAAGCAGAAAAACAGGAGCGGATTAACTGGCTCGAATCTAAACGTCCAAACAAGCCGTAACGTCTGGCCAACTCCACACGTCTGAAAGCAAAGTTCACCTGCTGAACTCGCACCGAGCCCGAAAGCAGGTGCTGCCTCTCACCTTCTTTCTTGAGCGCGCTCAGTATGGACTTCATCTCTGCCGCACTTTTACTGCCCAGCACGTCCCGAGCGAAGGAGTCAGCGGAGAGGAGCGGAGAGAAGGAGCAGCAAGAGGAGGATGGAGCAGAGGAGAGAGGGACGGAGGGAGAGGGATGGAGGGAAGAGAGCGCTCAACCCTCCCCTCATCATGCCTTCTGTGACTCTCTGAGAGAAAGGAGCTGAGAGCTTCACACGTTTACTCCACATCCCTCTATCCCGCCTCCCCCTCCCTCTCTCCCTCTCTCTCTCACTCTCTCTCTCTCTCCCCTCCGCCCTCCTCCCCTCTTCTCTTCTTCGCTCTCTCTCTTTCTCTCACTATATTTCCCTCTTTCTTGCTGAGTCTCGCTCATTCTTTTTCTCTTCAGCTCTCATTCTTTTTATCTCTCCATTTCTCTCCTTCTCTCTTTCACTCATTCTTCTCCTCTCTCCATCTTTTGCGCGTGTTCTTCACTTCTTTCTCCATATTTCTCCTTCGCTCCGTCTCGTCCCTCCTTCCCTCTCTCTCATTTTACTTTTTTCCCTTTCTCTCCTTCCTTCCGTTTCTCTCCTTCTACCTTTTTCTCGCTCTTTCTTTCTCTCCATCCGTCTCATTGCTTCTCTCGCTCTTTTCTTTTGCCTCGCTCCCTCGCTCTCTCTCCCACATCTCTCTTCTTTGCTCTCTTTCTTTCTCTCACTATCTCTTCCTCTTCCTTGTTGAGTCTGGCTTATTCTCTCTCTTCTCATCTTTCTCTTCAGCTCATTCTTTTTATCCCTCCCTTTCCCTCTCTTTCCCTCTCCCTTCATCTCTCATTATGGGTCTTTCTTCTCTTTTTCTCTTTCCATCTTTTCCTCTGTTTCTCTCTCACACATATTCTCGGAGCTATTCTTTCTCTCTTCTTCTTTCTCCATCCATCCATCCATCCATCCATCCATCTCTCTCTCTCTCTCTCTCTCTAGTTGAATCTGACGTTTTACTCCTGTATTAATCCTCCCTCAGGTTGATGTACAGAACATGCTGATGTGCTGAAGCTGAGATGTTTGTCCTGCACATTGATGTTCCTCCTCAAACTGCTTCAGAAACTAAAACCAAGAGCCGAGCCCCTCTGAAGGCCGTGAGCTCTGAGCGGACCCCAGGTGGAGAACTCTGCCTTGTTTGTGATTCGAATGACACCGTAATAAAGTGCGTTCTGATGCAACCAGCTGAGAAACAACGCAACACTGACGCTGACGCGCAGATGAAGCCGTGCAGGAATGAAAAGGTCTAAGAGACTTTAACCCTCTCTCCTCCTCCAACAGCTGGATGGGAAACGAACCCCCTGAGTGTTGCTAGGCAACCCGTGGATGGATGTCTAAATTAGTCAGTGCAAGTTGCCTGGTTGTGAATTCTCCATGTATGTGGGCCGTCCTTTCACACGAGCAATTCACAATCTCTCTCTCTCTCTCTCTCTCTCTCTCTCTCTCTCTCTCTCGCTTTCTGTCTTTCCCTCTCTCGCCTTCTCAGTAACTCCCTCACCATCTCTCCCTCTCTGTCACAATCGTTCCCTCTCTCTGTCGTTCAAACTCTCACGTTCTCACTGATTCTCTATCTCTCTTCTCTCTCTCTTTCTCACTCTCTCACTTTTTGACTCTTACTGCCTCTCTCACTCTCTTACTCACTTCTACTTTAGCTCTGTCTTTCTCTCTGTCTCTTGATCTCTCTCTCTCTCTCTCTCTCTCTCTTTTGCACAAGAAAAAAAAACTGTCTTCAGGAGAAAAGACTTCCATTTCAAAATCTGTGTCAGGCTGTGATGTCATACGGTCAGTCTATTTTTGTTTAGTGATTAATACTCACTGGCTAAGTTGCAGAATGAGGAACTTGCTGCCTGTGGATATTATAACAATCTGCACAGCTCTACAGGACTACATATAGGCATACATGCTGTATGTAGATTTACATGACCTATATACAACTACAGCAATGAGCATTAAAGAGCCCATATCCTATGTTCTTCTTGTGTTTTCCATTAGATATCTGATGTAGTTTATGTGCAAAAATATTTATAATTCTCTCTCTCTGTATTATATATATATATATATACTCACCGGCCACTTTATTAGGTACACCTTAGGTGCTAGTAAAATGTTGGACCCCCTTTTCCCTTCAGAACTGTCTTAATTCTTCGTGGCAGACTTTCAACAAGGTGTTGGAAACGTTCCTCAGAGATTTCGGTTGGTTATTTGAGTTCCTGTTGCCTTTCTATCATCTGGAACCAGTCTGCCCATTCTCCTCTGACCTCTCACATCATTATGTACCTAATAAAGTGGCCAGTGGGTCTATGTGTGTGTGTGTATATATATATATATATATATATATATATATATATAGTAGCTCACAAAATTGAGTACACCCCTCACATTTCTGCAAATATTGTGTTATATCCTTTCATGGGAGAACACTGTAGAAATAAAACTTGGATATAAATATGTTTCCAGACCTAAACCCAGTTGAGCACCTGTGGGGCATCCCCAAGCAGAAGGAGGAGGAACACAAGGTGTCTAACATCCACCAGCTCCGTGATGTCATGGAGGAGTGGAAGAGGGTTCCAGCAGCAACCTGTGCAGCTCTGGTGAATTCCATGCCCAAGAGGGTTCAGGCAGTGCTAGATAATAATGGTGGTCATGTCAATTTGGACACGTTCACTGTGAGGTGGACTCACTTGTGCTGCCAGCTATTTAGACATTAGTGGCTGTGTGTTGTTCTTTTCAGAGGACAGTAAATCTGCACTGCTATACAAGCTGCACACTGACCACTTTAAGTTATATCCAAGTTTCAGTTCTATAGTGTCGTCCCATCAAATGATAGAATGAAATATTTTCAGAAAGGTGAGGGATGCACTCACTTTTGTGAGATCTTGTATATAAACTTGGCACAAAAAGTAAGGAAATTTGCGTTTGGTAGATTATTTCTTTGTTGTAACAATGCTTCTTGGCAATAAATCTTATACCGCTGGAAAGCCTGTAAATTTCCCTTTTTAGTGGTACCACATTTGTAAGGAACATGCCCATGAAAAATTTGCCAAATCCTCTCTGCTAATGTCAAACAGCTTATTCTGCCATTGACTCGTTTGGTGTTTGGTGGACTGGATGATTGAAGTTTGAAGAAACAAGACAAATTGGCAATTTAACAGTTTATTCATTTAACAAACACAGCCACAACAGCCTGGCACCTCCTCCACATGCTGGTCACCAGCCTGGTCACACACCAGCATTTGTTGCAAGTCAGCCAACGTGGTTGTGTTGGTCACTTTGGCACGAAGAGCACGCCCATGCTGATCCCACAGGTGCTCAATGGGGCTGAGGTCAGGACTGCTGGCAGGCCATTCCATCCTCTCTACTCCCAAATTCTGTTGGTAGTCTCTGATAAGATATGAGCGTAGTCATCTTTAAGGATAGAGTTCGGTCCCAGACTGTGGAGATATGGGATTGCCACTGGTTGCAGAATTTCATCTTGATATCTCTCTGCTTTGAGATTGTCTCCAATGATGACAAGCCTCGTTTTTCCAGTGAGGGAGATGCCGCCCCACACCATCACACTGCCTCCACCAAAAGATGTTACTCTGTCAGTGCAGCAATCAGCATAGCGTTCTCCACGTCTTCTCCACACTTTGACCCCATAGGCAGAACCTAAATCCATCGCTGAACATAATGTTCCTCCACTGGTTCAGGTTCCAGTGCACGTGTTGCTGACACCAGCACAAATGGGCCTGTCGGTGAAGGGCAGTCATGACAGGCCTCCTGGCAGTAAGATGAGATCGGAGATTGGCTGCATGCAGTCTGTTCCGGATTGTCTGGGCAGAGAGCCATCAGCCATATCGTCCTGCAAACCTTGACTGCAAATCTGTAGAAGACAGCCTACGATACCTAATTACTGACAGAGTGAGGAAACGATCTTCTTGGGTTGTCGTCTTCTTGGGACGCCCACTTCACCGCTCTGTCTCTGACATCCACCGTTATATGGAACTTGGCCTTCAATTTGGAGATGGTAGTAGGGCTCGCTCCAAATAATAGCTTGGTTTTGTGGAATGCCAGCTTGAAGTTGCCCTATTGCACGGGCCCTATCCAGATCAGTCAAACGTGGCATGCCGATTCTTGGAACAGACACCTACTGACCACTGTAGCAGGGCCCATGCTCTGATTGGCACCTGATTGGCAGCACCTGAGGGTACCAGAAGCTCAAAACAAATGTGTCAATAGCAACAGCAAAATAAGCTGTTTGGCAATGGCAGAGAAGATTGGCAGTTCTCTTGAAACTTTTTCTTTTCTGAAATTCTGTAAAGCTGCTTTGTGACAACGTCCGTTGTAAAAAGCGCTATACAAATAAATTTGATTTGATTGGCAAATTTTTCATGGGTGCAACCCACATACTCAGCTCTACTGCTCATCCCACAAATGCATGTTCCTTACAAATGTGGCACCATTAAAAAGGGAAGTTAACAAGCTTTCCAATGGTATAAGATTTATTGTCAAGAAGCATTGTTACAACAAAGAAATAAGATAAAAGATAAGATAAGATAAGGCTTTGTTGTCATTTGCATCACATGTACATGAGGTTGAATGAAATAGTGTACTCAAGGTCCCAGTTAACTCCCAAAATAACAATAAATAATAAACAGAAGGTGCAATTAACAGCAGCATGAACCACAGCAGCATGAGTACGAGGTAGAAGGTGTACATCTTAATACTGGTGATGTATAAAGTGACGTGTATAAAGTTACGTGTAGGGGTGATATAGTGGAGGGGTGATATAGTGGAGGGGTGATATAGTGGAGGAGTGATATAGTGGAGGTGCTGGTTCAGTACAGCAGCAGAGATAAATAAGTGGACACGAAGTGCCGTTGCAGTGACGTCTAATTGGAATTTAAGAGTCTTACGGCTTCAGGGAAGAAGCTGCTTCTCAGTCTGGTTGTTTTACTCTTAATGCTCTGCAGCCTCCTACCTGAGGGGCGCGGGACAAAAAAATGTGTGTGCTGAATGAGTGGGGTCCTCTAATCTACCAAACACAAATGTTCTTACTTTTTGTGCTAAGTATATATATATATATATATATATATATATCACTGAGAGAGTGAGAGAGAGAGAGAGAGAGAGAGAGAGAGAGAGAGAGAGAGAGAGATACACATATAAAAAGAGCTCTGTTCTGATTAGCTGCCCTGTATTGTGCCTCAATCAAACAGCTGTCAGGGCTGAAACACTTCTTATAACTTCAGCATGAATGGGCGGAGTTAAACTGCTCAAAGTGTGAATATATGTAATACACAATAATGTGTTATGTAGAGTAACAGTGGGGTGTCCAAAGTCTGGCCCTAGAGCCAAATGTGGCTTCTGTTTTAGAGTATGAGTGGCCCTCCAGCCAGTACTGCTGTAGTTCTTCCTTTCACCTGATGGTGGCAGCAGTGCTGTAAAATCACAGTGCAACGCGCCGCACTGCGGTAGTGAAGCTAACTATAGTTTAAGGGTTTTTCTTCTCTGACCGGACCTGCAGCTTCGTTTACTGACCCACATTTAGTCCAGACCCCAGGCATAAAGCTCAAACTCACCACTAATTTTGGCCTCATATTTCAAAAGACTGTACTGAATTAAATCTCAATCATCCAACAAAGCAGGAACATTACAATATTCAGGAGAGCAAATAAAGCAGCTGCAGCTACTCGAGAGTCAACTTATCAGAGCAAATTCAGCAGTTTAGCAAATATTAACCCTTTAAGGTGGAACAATAGTAATAAAGTGATTTCTGAACTTTCTGTATTTATTATATATGTAAAGATCATTATCTAACGTAAACGTCAATGTAAAGATTTCCGTTTAGTTTAACAAATTATACGTTGGTAGTAAATACTTGAATAAGAACACAATTAATGCATTTAGACATGTTTTACTGCCACTCTTGAACAATTTCATTATTTGCTATAAGCGCTTACAGATCCAACCTGTCTTTGTAACAGAAAGAAAATAAAAATTCTTTACATTTTTGGCACATTTCCATCATCAAAACAAATCAAAACATTCTGAAATGAAGAAAAAGAATGTAAATTAAAGGTAAAGGTAAGCAACACAATAACAACTATGTAATTAATGATGTAATTGTGTATTTACATATAAATATCAATGTAAAGTAAGTCAGTTGACTTACAATGACTGTAGACAATGACTGTAGATGTCTAAAGGTTAAACGTGGCCATTATAATGTAAACAGTCACACAAAGTCTCTTGCATAAGCAGCGCGGCAGTAATGAGAGAAGCCAGTCCAAACCGCCCGTGTGCGGCGCTGGAGCTGAGCGGCGACACCATGGCCATGACTCAAAATAAAACGAGCTGCACTTTTGAAATATCCCAACAAGACGCAGTGAGGGGAGACTCCCTGTGGACACTCGCCTTTTCTGCTTCTCGCCCCTTCTGTTTTCTCTCTCTTTGTTTTTCTCCATCTACACCATTAGCGAGCAGAACAAGCAAAGCCCACACATGGTGTCCACGCCTGGGCTACTTTTGATTAATCGCTGCACTGATAAAGAAAGTATCTGTTCGTATGTGTCAGCAAGTTCCGTTCCGAAGCCCAGACCAGGAGCGCACGGCATCGTTTTTCCAGCCAGTTTAGAACTTCATCTGTGCAGTGCTGAGAGGCACCTGAGGCACCCGAGGCTTCAACAGAGCAGCTACTAAACATACCAGACCAACCGGGTTAAACCACATTGCTTGAGCCAGTCGTGGGCTGGAGGTTAGGGAACCAGCATTGAAACTGGAAGGTCACTGGTTTGATCCCCTGAGCTGACAAGCAGGACTGAAGAGCCCTTGAGCAAAACACCTAACTCTCAACTGCTCCCCACTCTGGGCAAGTGTGCTCACCAGAGGTGAAATTTCCCCGTTGTGGGACTAACAAAGGGCAACGTAATGTACCTAAAATGAAACATATGCACAGTAAAATCCATCCATCCATCCATCCATTTTCTAAGCCGCTTCTCCGTCAGGGTCGCGGGGGGTGCTGGAGCCTATCCCAGCAGTCTTTGGGCGGAAGGCAGGATACACCCT